>NW_026874969.1:0-17189 GCF_032173495.1 Musca vetustissima
CATTTTAAGGCATTTAAACGCTTCTAACGCCTAGAAAACGCATTTTACTTTTCTGTGGTCTAAAAAGGCATTTTAAGGCCTTTAAACGCTTCTAACGCCTAGAAAACGCATTTTAATTTTCTGTGGTCTAAAAAGGCATTTAAACGCTGTGGTCTAAAAAGGCATTTAAACGCTTCTAACGCCTAGAAAACGCATTTTAATTTTCTGTGGTCTAAAAAGGCATTTTAAGGCATTTAAACGCTTCTAACGCCTAGAAAACGCATTTAAATTTTCTGTCGTCTAAAAACGCATTTTAAGGCCTTTAAACGCTTCTAACGCCTAGAAAACGCATTTTAATTTTCTGTGGTCTAAAAAGGCATTTTAAGGCCTTTAAACGCTTCTAAAGAAAACGCATTTTAATTTTCTGTTCTAAAAAGGCATTTTAAGGCCTTTAAACGCTTCTAACGCCTAGAAAACGCATTTTAATTTTCTGTGGTCTAAAAAGGCATTTTAAGGCCTTTAAACGCTTCTAACGCCTAGAAAACGCATTTTAATTTTCTGTGGTCTAAAAAGGCATTTTAAGGCCTTTAAACGCTTCTAACGCCTAGAAAACGCATTTTAATTTTCTGTGGTCTAAAAAGGAATTTTAAGGAATTTAAACGCTTCTAACGCCTAGAAAACGCATTTTAATTTTCTGTGGTCTAAAAAGGCATTTTAAGGCCTTTAAACGCTTCTAACGCCTAGAAAACGCATTTTAATTTTCTGTGGTCTAAAAAGGCGTTTTAAGGCCTTTAAACGCTTCTAACGCCTAGAAAACGCATTTTAATTTTCTGTGGTCTAAAAAGGCATTTTAAGGCCTTTAAACGCTTCTAACGCCTAGAAAACGCATTTTAATTTTCTGTGGTCTAAAAAGGCATTTTAAGGCCTTTAAACGCTTCTAACGCCTAGAAAACGCATTTTAATTTTCTGTGGTCTAAAAAGGCATTTTAAGGCCTTTAAACGCTTAGAAAACGCATTTTAATTTTCTGTGGTCTAAAAAGGCATTTTAAACGCTTCTAACGCCTAGAAAACGCATTTTAATTTTCTGTGGTCTAAAAAGGCATTTTAAGGCCTTTAAACGCTTCTAACGCCTAGAAAACGCATTTTAATTTTCTGTGGTCTAAAAAGGCCTTTAAACGCTTCTAACGCCTAGAAAACGCATTTTAATTTTCTGTGGTCTAAAAAGGCATTTTAAGGCCTTTAAACGCTTCTAACGCCTAGAAAACGCATTTTAATTTTCTGTGGTCTAAAAAGGCATTTTAAGGCCTTTAAACGCTTCTAACGCCTAGAAAACGCATTTTAATTTTCTGTGGTCTAAAAAGGCATTTTAAGGCCTTTAAACGCTTCTAACGCCTAGAAAACGCATTTTAATTTTCTGTGGTCTAAAAAGGCATTTTAAGGCCTTTAAACGCTTCTAACGCCTAGAAAACGCATTTTAATTTTCTGTGGTCTAAAAAGACGTTTTAAGGCCTTTAAACGCTTCTAACGCCTAGAAAACGCATTTTAATTTTCTGTGGTCTAAAAAGGCATTTTAAGGCCTTTAAACGCTTCTAACGCCTAGAAAACGCATTTTAATTTTCTGTGGTCTAAAAAGGCATTTTAAGGCCTTTAAACGCTTCTAACGCCTAAAAAACACATTTTAATTTTCTGTGGTCTAAAAAGACGTTTTAAGGCCTTTAAACGCTTCTAACGCCTAGAAAACGCATTTTAATTTTCTGTGGTCTAAAAAGGCATTTTAAGGCCTTTAAACGCTTCTAACGCCTAGAAAACGCATTTTAATTTTCTGTGGTCTAAAAAGACGTTTTAAGGCCTTTAAACGCTTCTAACGCCTAGAAAACGCATTTTAATTTTCTGTGGTCTAAAAAGGCATTTTAAGGCCTTTAAACGCTTCTAACGCCTAGAAAACGCATTTTAATTTTCTGTGGTCTAAAAAGGCATTTTAAGGCCTTTAAACGCTTCTAACGCCTAGAAAACGCATTTTAATTTTCTGTGGTCTAAAAAGGCATTTTAAAAAACGCATTTTAATTTTCTGTGGTCTAAAAAGGCATTTTAAGGCCTTTAATTTTCTGTGGTCTAAAAAGGCATTTTAAGGCCTTTAAACGCTTCTAACGCCTAGAAAACTCATTTTAATTTTCTGTGGTCTAAAAAGACGTTTTAAGGCCTTTAAACGCTTCTAACGCCTAGAAAACGCATTTTAATTTTCTGTCGTATAAAAAGGCATTTTAAGGCCTTTAAACGCTTCTAACGCCTAGAAAACGCATTTTAATTTTCTGTGGTCTAAAAAGGCATTTTAAGGCCTTTAAACGCTTCTAACGCCTAGAAAACGCATTTTAATTTTCTGTGGTCTAAAAAGGCATTTTAAGGCATTTAAACGCTTCTAACGCCTAGAAAACGCATTTTAATTTTCTGTGGTCTAAAAAGGCATTTTAAGGCCTTTAAACGCTTCTAACGCCTAGAAAACGCATTTTAATTTTCTGTCGTCTAAAAAGGCTGCAACAGTTGTACAGTACATTATCAATCAAACAAATCATGAAGTCATTCCTTCTTTTCTTCAATATTACTCTCCTGTGTATAATTTTGGTGAATGGTAAAACATTTCATGTAATGTTTTTTATAAAAAATTAAATAATTTGTCTATTAATTATTTTAGGACAATCCTGTCGTGTCACAAGAAGGTCTGTTCCACCCGGTGTCCGAGTGTGCCAGCAATATTGTGGAGCGCCAAATAGTAGACCATTGACTATTTGCAATACGGCCAGAAGGAGTCATACTACAGATGTATGTCCTTCAGGATGTTGCTGGGATAGAGGTCGTTGTCGTAGAATTTAATTTCATATTTTTTGAAGAATATACATTTCTTCGATAAAACTTTGAATATGCATATACATTCAAATAAATAAACATATATACAAAAAATCCTCGTTTTGATGAGCTTTGAATAAAAAACTTTGATAAAATAAATATTTTTAAAAATTCTAGGTTTAGATTCACGGCTTTGTGGTCCTTTGAAATTATATCCTTTAAAAGTTCTACGTTTTGATTCACGTCTTGGAGGTCCTGTGAAAAAAATATTCTTTAAAATATCCACGCTTTGGAATCCACGCCTTGGTAGTCTTTTGAAAAAAAAAATATTCTTTAAAATATCCACGCCTTGGTAGCCTTTAAAAAAAAATATTCTTTAATATATCCACGCCTTGGTAGTCTTTTGAAAAAAATATTCTTTAAAATATCCACGCCTTGGTAGTATTTTGAAAAAAATATTCTTTAAAATATCCACGCCTTGGTAGTATTTTGAAAAAAAAATATTCTTTAAAATATCCACGCCTTGGTAGTCTTTTGAAAAAAATATTCTTTAAAATATCCACGCCTTGGTAGTCTTTTGAAAAAAATATTCTTTAAAATATCCACGCCTTGGTAGTCTTTTGAAAAAAAAATTCTTTAAAATATCCACGCCTTGGTATCCAAGCCTTGGTAGTCTTTTGAAAAAAATATTCTTTAAAATATCCATGCCTTGGTAGTCTTTTTTAAAAAAATATTCTTTATAATATCCAAGCCTTGGTAGTCTTTTGAAAAAAATATTCTATAAAATATCCACGCCTTGGTAGTATTTTGAAAAAAAAAAATTCTTTAAAATATCCACGCCTTGGCAGTATTTTGAAAAAAAAAATCTTTAAAATATCCACGCCTTGGTAGTATTTTGAAAAAAAAAAATTCTTTAAAATATCCACGCCTTGGCAGTATTTTGAAAAAAAAATATTCTTTAAAATATCCACGCCTTGGTAGTCTTTTGAAAAAAAAATATTCTTTAAAATATCCACGCCTTGTGTAGGCCTTTTGAAAAAATATTCTTTAAAATATCCACGCCTTGGTAGTCTTTTGAAAAAATATTCTTTAAAATATCCACGCCTTGATAGACTTTTGATAAAAATATTCTTTAAAATATCCACGCCTTGTGTGAGTCCATTTCAAAAATATTCTTTAAAATATCCACGCCTTGGTATCCAAGCCTTGGTAGTCTTTTGAAAAAAATATTCTTTAAAATATCCATGCCTTGGTAGTCTTTTTTAAAAAAATATTCTTTATAATATCCAAACCTTGGTAGTCTTTTGAAAAAAATATTCTATAAAATATCCACGCCTTGGCAGTATTTTGAAAAAAAAAATCTTTAAAATATCCACGCCTTGGTAGTATTTTGAAAAAAAAAATCTTTAAAATATCCACGCCTTGGCAGTATTTTGAAAAAAATCTTTAAAATATCCACGCCTTGGTAGTATTTTGAAAAAAAAAAAAATTCTTTAAAATATCCACGCCTTGGCAGTATTTTGAAAAAAAATCTTTAAAATATCCACGCCTTGGTAGTATTTTGAAAAAAAAAAATCTTTAAAATATCCACGCCTTGGTAGTATTTTGAAAAAAAAATCTTTAAAATATCCACGCCTTGGTAGTATTTTGAAAAAAAATCTTTAAAATATCCACGCCTTATAGTCTTCTTTAAAAAATCTACGCCTTGTTAGTTTTCTTTAAAAAATCTACGCCTTGTTAGTGTTCTTTAAAAAATCTACGCCTTGTTAGTTTTCTTTAAAAAATCTACGCCTTGTTAGTGTTCTTTAAAAAATCTACGCCTTGATAGTCTTCTTTAAAAAATCTACGTCTTGATAGTCTTCTTTAAAAAATCTACACCTTGAAAGTCTTCTTTAAAAAATCTACGCCTTGATAGTCTTCTTTAAAAATCTACGCCTTGATAGTCTTCTTTAAAAAATTTACGCCTTGGTAGTCTTCTTTAAAAAATCTACGCCTTGGTAGTATTCTTTAAAAAATCTACGCCTTGGTAGTCTTCTTTAAAAAATCTACGCCTTGGTAGTCTTGATAGTCTTCTTAAAAAATCCACGCCTTGTTGGTCCATCGAAAAAAGTTTTCTTTTAGAAAATCCACGACTTGATAGACGCCTTAAAAAATCAAAAATCCACATCTAGGGGGCAATTAATATTGTAAAAATATATACTTCCCTTTAAAGTCTACGATTCATAACCCCTGCTCTTGAAAAAAATATACTTAAAAATCACGCTTTAATGAAGAAATGTAAATATGTATTATTGTGACCGGGATTTCGATATCATCAAATTTGTTTTTTTTATCGAACAAACATATAAATACAAAAATAGTTTTAAGTCATCAACATCTAAAAGGCCTTGCAAATTCTTTTTATCAGCCTCCAGAATATGTATGTCAATTATTTATGAAGAAATACAAAAACAAATGAAAGTGAACAACTAGCAATGATTCGAATGGCAGTTTCAAAACACAGTTCACTATCATCCTCAAAACAGTTGAGTAAACAATCGCAACGAATACAAAATAAATAAAAATCATGAAGTCAATATTCATTGTATTGTGTTTATTAATAATATTGAACCTAAGGGGTATGTATACAAAAAACAATATTTAATTTGTTTTTATTTATCTTTCGTTTCCTATTTTAAGCCGTTGACCCCACTCCTGTCTCTAGTAATCCTTGTCCAATTGGAAAGAATGAAATATTTCTAGTAATGGGTCCGAATTGTGATCGTGATTGTCGCCGTTTAAATGATCCCTGCCCAAAGGAGGGTGAACCAAATCATACTGGTTGCTTTTGTCGCAGTGGATTTGCCCGGGACAGTCATGGAGAATGTGTTCCAACAATTTTCTGTGATAATGGCAATGAAATAATATGAGGAATCATTTGAAATTGTTAATTTGAAACATGTTGTAATGATAATGATATCAAAGTAAACGTAAATAAAACACATATGAAATATTTTTTTCATGATTTATATGTTTTTATTATAAAGTTTGAACGTTGACATTATGTGTGAAGCACTGCATCTTTATGGGGGAATAAAATTTGGAGCCAATTCGATTTTTAAGTTATTCTGGCAGCCCAGAGTTTGAGAAACACTCTATATTTATTTATTTACTTACTTAGCTAGCTAGAATATTTGTTCCAGAAGCCGAGCTTAAAAAAGGTTTCCGGTGGCGTCGGTCTTGTGCGCAGCTTTTCCAATTTTAAAGACCATGATCCGAGATGTTGTCTTTCACTTAATCTTTCCATCAAATTCGTGGCCTTCCACTTCTACGTAATCCATTAGTTGGCTCGCTTTTATATGCCTTTCGAGCTTGGCATTATCATCTATTCTCACAACATGACCTAACCAATGTAGTCGCTGCAGCTCGATCCGTCTGACTATGTCGATGTCCTATAATAGATGGTACAGTTCATGGTTCATTCGACGGCGATATTCACCGTCGTCGTAGATCGGCCCATAGATCTTCCGGAGAATTTTTCTCTTAAACACTCCAAGTGCTGCCTCATCTTCTTGCGCTAGTACCCACGCTTCAGATCCATACATCAGCACGGGAGTGTGAGTTTAGTCCGGCGGGAGTGTGATTTTGGTGTGAGTTTGGACTTGAAATGCTTACTCAGACCATAGTAGCATCTGTTGCCCAACACTATTCTTCTCCGGATTTCAAAGCTGATGTTATTAGTTGTGATTATGGCGGTATCGAGGTATATAAAATCATTCGCAACCTCGAAGATGTAGTTCCACAGTTGGCCGTCTTGCGCGCTGCTATCATCAGCTTGGTCTTCTCGCTATTTACTATCAGTCCCACTTTGGTAGATTCCTTCTCAATTCGTTCAAAGTTAACGAGTAACATGTGCTGTTTGGTGTATGACCTTTTCCAGCAGCATGTTAAAAAGGTCACAGGACCTCTGCCTCTCGTATAACCTTTTCCCGCAGGATGTTAAAAAGGTCACACGACCGACTGTCACCTTGTCTGAATCGTTCGGTATTGAAGGGCTGCGTTAGGTCCTTTCCGACTTGTGCCAAACGCAGACATGACTTTAAACACCCTTAAACGGATAAGCTGTACAATGCGACTCTGTATCGACGAATGGATGCAATGTGTCGATGTATTTTTCGTGGGTATTTTTCAGGATTTCGCGCATTGGGAAAATTTTGTCAATTGTGGATTTAATAATGTTATTGACCATGGACTTCAGTCGTTCACACAACACACTGGTTATATGCGATGGGAAGGGGACTAATTCCTCTATAATTAGCACATATCGTATTGTGTCCTGCACGGGATACAGGATGCTGAGGTTCCAATCATTGGGCCTGCATTGCTCTAGCCAAATTGTATTAATCAGTTGGCACATGCTCTTGATCAGCGTCTTACTTGATTGGCACCATGTGTGTGAAAATAAATTCGATTTTTTTTTTAGCGAAGACGCAAACCACTTTAGGTTTTGCGGCCAGTATAACAGTATTGATATACAGTATAACAGAATTAAATTCGTATTTAGAATACATAAATGCCATAAAAATACTAATTTATTCATATATATATATATATATATATAATTTTTATTATTTATATATCATTTTCTAATTTTAATATTCTACTAATTACAATTACAGGAAAACTTAATGGTGGTGGAATAAATATGGGGAAGAAATCATAATCCACGGAATGCTTTAACATTGCGCTTCATATCATATTCATTTGTTTGCATTCATTTATGCTTTTTATGTATTTTTATTTAACTTGTTTTCATATATGTATGTAACTAATGTACTTTAAATAACTTTTTGTTTTGTTAATGTTTTATGTTTTATATATTATTGCATGTGTTTTATATTTTATTATAAGTTCAAAATTGTACATATAACAAAAATTTATCTATATATATATATATATTGTATTATATGTTTGTTGTGTGATACATTATTTTTTACGTTTGTAATATCGTTATTATAATAAAAACTTTTTGAATTTGATGTCTTAAATTACTTTTTATATAAAGGAAAAAGTCGGGACCCACTGTGCGAAAACAGGTGAGAGTGAGTCACATTTCAATACACCGTTGGAAAGGACATTGAAAGGACTTTCAGAATATGTATCGGGTATGGCCCTAAATATATTAAAAACATCCATATACGGTCCTTTTAATGAAATATTCAAGAAAAAAATACATAGTAAAATGTTGGGACCCACTGTGCGAAAACGGGTGAGAGTGAGTCACATTTCCATACACCGTTGGAAAGGACATCAAAAGGACTTTCAGAAAATGTATTGGGTATGGCCCTAAATATATTAGAAATATCCATATACGGTCCTTTTAATGAAATATTCAAGAAAAAAATGCATAGTCAAATGTTGGGGCCCACTGTGCGAAAACGGGTGGGAGTGAGTCACCTTTCCATATACCGTTGGAAAGGACATTAAAAGGACTTTCAGAAAATGTATTGGGTATAGCCCTAAATATATTAGAAATATCCATATACGGTCCTTTTAGTAAAATTTATACGAAAAAAATGCATAGTCAAATGTTGGGGCCCACTGTGCGAAAACGGGTGGGAGTGAGTCACCTTTCCATATACCGTTGGAAAGGACATTAAAAGGACTTTCAGAAAATGTATTGGGTATAGCCCTAAATATATTAGAAATATCCATATACGGTCCTTTTAATGAAATATTCAAGAAAAAAATACATAGTAAAATGTTGGGGCCCACTGTGCGAAAACGGGTGGGAGTGAGTCACCTTTCCATATACCGTTGGAAAGGACATTAAAAGGACTTTCAGAAAATGTATTGGGTATAGCCCTAAATATATTAGAAATATCCATATACGGTCCTTTTAATGAAATATTCAAGAAAAAAATGCTTAGTCAAATGTTGGGGCCCACTGTGCGAAAACGGGTGGGAGTGAGTCACATTTCCATACACCGTTGGAAAGGACATCAAAAGGACTTTCAGAAAATGTATTGGGTATAGCCCTAAATATATTAGAAATATCCATATACGGTCCTTTTAATGAAATATTCAAGAAAAAAATACATAGTAAAATGTTGGGGCCCACTGTGCGAAAACGGGTGGGAGTGAGTCACATTTCCATACACCGTTGGAAAGGACATCAAAAGGACTTTCAGAAAATGTATTGGGTATAGCCCTAAATATATTAGAAATATCTATATACGGTCCTTTTAATGAAATATTCAAGAAAAAAATGCATAGTCAAATGTTGGGGCCCACTGTGCGAAAACGGGTGGGAGTGAGTCACCTTTCCATATACCGTTGGAAAGGACATTAAAAGGACTTTCAGAAAATGTATTGGGTATAGCCCTAAATATATTAGAAATATCCATATACGATCCTTTTAGTAAAATTTATACGAAAAAAATGCATAGTCAAATGTTGGGGCCCACTGTGCGAAAACGGGTGGGAGTGAGTCACCTTTCCATATACCGTTGGAAAGGACATTAAAAGGACTTTCAGAAAATGTATTGGGTATAGCCCTAAATATATTAGAAATATCCATATACGGTCCTTTTAATGAAATATTCAAGAAAAAAATACATAGTAAAATGTTGGGGCCCACTGTGCGAAAACGGGTGGGAGTGAGTCACCTTTCCATATACCGTTGGAAAGGACATTAAAAGGACTTTCAGAAAATGTATTGGGTATAGCCCTAAATATATTAGAAATATCCATATACGGTCCTTTTAATGAAATATTCAAGAAAAAAATGCTTAGTCAAATGTTGGGGCCCACTGTGCGAAAACGGGTGGGAGTGAGTCACATTTCCATACACCGTTGGAAAGGACATCAAAAGGACTTTCAGAAAATGTATTGGGTATAGCCCTAAATATATTAGAAATATCCATATACGGTCCTTTTAATGAAATATTCAAGAAAAAAATACATAGTAAAATGTTGGGGCCCACTGTGCGAAAACGGGTGAGAGTGAGTCACCTTTCCATATACCGTTGGAAAGGACATTGAAAGGACTTTCAGAAAATGTATTGGGTATAGCCCTAAATATATTAGAAATATCCATATACGGTCCTTTTAATGAAATATTCAAGAAAAAAATACATAGTAAAATGTTGGGACCCACTGTGCGAAAACGGGTGAGAGTGAGTCACATTTCCATACACCGTTGGAAAGGACATCAAAAGGACTTTCAATGTCCTTTCCAACGGTATATGGAAAGGTGACTCACTCCCACCCGTTTTCGCACAGTGGGCCCCAACATTTGACTATGCATTTTTTTCTTGAATATTTCATTAAAAGGACCGTATATGGATATTTCTAATATATTTAGGGCTATACCCAATACATTTTCTGAAAGTCCTTTTAATGTCCTTTCCAACGGTATATGGAAAGGTGACTCACTCCACCCGTTTTCGCACAGTGGGCCCCAACATTTGACTATGTATTTTTTTCTTGAATATTTCATTAAAAGGACCGTATATGGATATTTCTAATATATTTAGGGCTATACCCAATACATTTTCTGAAAGTCCTTTTGATGTCCTTTCCAACGGTGTATGGAAATGTGACTCACTCTCACCCGTTTTCGCACAGTGGGCCCCAACATTTGACTATGCATTTTTTTCTTGAATATTTCATTAAAAGGACCGTATATGGATATTTCTAATATATTTAGGGCCATACCCAATACATTTTCTGAAAGTCCTTTTGATGTCCTTTCCAACGGTGTATGGAAATGTGACTCACTCTCACCCGTTTTCGCACAGTGGGTCCCAACATTTTACTATGTATTTTTTTCTTGAATATTTCATTAAAAGGACCGTATATGGATATTTCTAATATATTTAGGGCTATACCCAATACATTTTCTGAAAGTCCTTTCAATGTCCTTTCCAACGGTATATGGAAAGGTGACTCACTCCCACCCGTTTTCGCACAGTGGGCCCCAACATTTGACTATGCATTTTTTTCGTATAAATTTTACTAAAAGGACCGTATATGGATATTTCTAATATATTTAGGGCCATACCCGATACATATTCTGAAAGTCCTTTCAATGTCCTTTCCAACGGTGTATTGAAATGTGACTCACTCTCACCTGTTTTCGCACAGTGGGTCCCGACTTTTTCCTTTATATAAAAAGTAATTTAAGACATCAAATTCAAAAAGTTTTTATTATAATAACGATATTACAAACGTAAAATATAATGTATCACACAACAAACATATAATACAATATATATATATATATATATATATAGATAAATTTTTGTTATATGTACAATTTTGAACTTATAATAAAATATAAAACACATGCAATAATATATAAAACATAAAACATTAACAAAACAAAAAGTTATTTAAAGTACATTAGTTACATACATATATGAACACAAGTTAAATAAAAATACATAAAAAGCATAAATGAATGCAAACAAATGAATATGATATGAAGCGCAATGTTAAAGCATTCCGTGGATTATGATTTCTTCCCCATATTTATTCCACCACCATTAAGTTTTCCTGTAATTGTAATTAGTAGAATATTAAAATTAGAAAATGATATATAAATAATAAAAATTATATATATATATATATATATATATGAATAAATTAGTATTTTTATGGCATTTATGTATTCTAAATACGAATTTAATTCTGTTATACTGTATATCAATACTGTTACACTGGCCGCAAAACCTAAAGTGGTTTGCGTCTTCGCTAAAAAAAATTCGAATTTATTTTCACACACATATTGGCACCTGCTGTTTTATTATATCTTCTTGACCGTCACTATTTCATACCAGAAGCTTTGCAAAATGCTACTTCCAGATCCTCAACACGCTGTCTGTATCTGTCACCAGGTTTCCATCTTCATATCTACAGAAGTATGTGCCTGCACCAAAGCCTCCTGTACATTTAGATTTGCTAGTGTTCACTTTTTCTTGTTATTTCTTCTATTTTATGAATATACGTTTATCCTCTCTCCCTTTCTCCCGATAAGACCACCATGGGTTTCTTAATGGTGGTCTTTGGTACCCGATTGTCCCTTTTGCTGCAGTTTGTGCTTCTATATCATTATCAAGACAGGGAGTGTTTTCGTCAAGCAGTTGCGTAAGTTGAGCGGAGTAAGCTACAGCTACCTGTTGTGTTTGCAGATTTTCGAACGTCAAAAACACTGGACGAATGCCTTCCATCTATCACAACATGATCAATTTGATTTATCGATGCTTGATCGGGAGAAATCCAAGTGACCTTGTGGATATCGAGATGCTTGAATCTGGTGCTGCTAACTACCATGTTTTTGCTGCCTCGAAGTCAACCAACCTCATGCCGTTGTCTGATGTTTCTTCATGGAGGCTAACTTTCCAACGAAAAATGTTGCCCCCGTTTCTATATAATTTCCTCTTGTTTTTAAAATGACAAAATATTTTTAGTAGTCCAAATTTATTTTTCTATAACTCTATTAATAATATTCACATTGATTATTTCCAATTTTACAGCATGGTGGTGGGCACACTTTTTGCAGTTGTGTTGTTCCGGGAGTTGTACAAATTCTTATTGGCATTGTACCGCCACGAACGCATATACGTTCACACATTTGCATACCAGCTGGCACGAGTTGTGTTGTCGGAGGACATGCAAGACAAACATTTCCTAAAAAATTAAGAATGGAGTTAATAGATTTTCAAATAAATTGTTTTCAAAAATTACCTCCAAACAACAGAAATAGCGGGAGCAAAAATAAAAGTATTGATTCCATTGTATTCCGTGTTTAATTGAAATTAATACTTCACAGATTAGTTGTGCAGTCAGCAAAAATTTACATTATTTTATTTTACAATATGTGTTTTTAGGACTTTGCATGTATTATTTGCGTTTCTTTACAGTTGTTTTGTTTTTCATATTTAATTGTCTAAAAGGTTAATAAACTTTACTTTTAACTTCTTTTAAGAAGAAATAAATTCAAAATCCGGAAGTATAAATTTTATAGAAGGAGTTTCCTGATTCGTTTCTTAAATATGAAATGTGAATTGTTCTTTTTAATACAACAGCAAACATTTTTTTAATTTTCTCAAAATAAAATATATATTGTAATATCAATGCAAGATACACAATAACGATCATCAACATATAAATATATCGGGCATAATAATGCCACAAGATATTCCAAAAGTAAAACAACTCCAGTCAATATGAAAATAAATGCATTGCTGTCTGTAACATTACTCCTTTTATCAGTTATATTAACGGCTAATGGTATGTATTTAGTGTAAAAAATAAATATTCTTTTTACCATTAATATTTTGTCTTATCTAATTAATATACAGCACAAATTCGACGCTGCTCTGGTAGTAGAATACGTTGGCCCGCTGGACGCAGATTGTGTGAACGAATGTGTGCTGGCAATAGACCACCGTTGACAATTTGCCATACACCAAATCGGCCCAGAGAAGTAATAATGTGTCCATCAAGATGTTGTTCAATGGGAAGTGGTTGTCGTTATATTTAAATAAATTAGATATTAACGATTTATTATAATACATTAATGTTACATATAATATTAAAGATAAATATATAATTGAAAACTATGCCGGAGCAATGATGATCAATTCATCGTACAATTCTTAATATGTATTATTATTTTCTAACAAGAGATGTTATTATTTATTACCCTGTCTTTGATAAGAAGAAACTATGCCATTTCTAAAAAAAATATAACGCAAAATTGTATAATGTATTAAAACCATATTAAAACATCGTATATACGGCTTACGTATTAAAATATCAGCCAACATAACTTTTATCTGCCTGGAATACAATCATCCTGGACACGAGAAGTCAACCTACAACTTCACTTTTCCGTCGAAATTATTTTAGCTTTCTTAAAGAACCGAAAATCTATTGCTGGCATTTTTTGTGAGAAAATGTATTAACTTGAACAAAAATTATATGATACTAGTCCAAATGGCAAACAGCTATCAGATCTAGGAGGAAACCACGATATCTTCCTAGTCTTCCCAAGCAATATAATTTGTTAGCTATATAGTCCCTGCGGTTATCTGTAATGTAATATTTCAGTGGTCGATACTGAACTCCTTCATAAAGTCATAAAAAAGTAGTAAAGTTGGACAGGGTCGAATATATGGTACCCTACACCCCATTGGGTATATTCAACTGAGATATCCTAACACACGTCACATTTTTGAAGGACCATTGACATTGAACGAACTTAAATAGTTGAATTTCCGCGATCACTTTCGGGGGCAAAATAAAACTTTAAATGTTAAATAAATCAAACACAATTGAATTTTTTGCAATTCACCCTTTTTGTAGTACTTTATAAGTAGTATCAGTGGTAAAAAAATAATTGAGAGCCTCCGGTTTTGATCGTTTGAGATAAAATGCACAAAAGAGCGCTAATAATTGCTAAACTCTGCGAATTGTGTGAGCATTTTGAATTTTAAATATTCTTTACATAGGTAATAAATATTAAGCATTATTATTGTACTTTCACAATTTGGCCCATACATTCTTTAAATTTGTTGCTTAATTAACATGAAGTCGGTCGATAATATATATGGAAACTAGAACTTAATCTTAACATATTTAAACAAAACTTGTCACACTTCCGCACATTGTACCAAATTGTGTACCAATGTTGTGTTAAAATCGGACTGACTTCAACAAAAATTGACACACTTTAGGTTCTACTAACTACGTACAGCATAATTGTATGCCAATCGGCCATATTTTGGGTCTATAGTGCAACATTTACTTTTTTTTTAATCGGACCAAACTACATGTAAATTTGAACCGAATTTTAATATGATACGCCCTTAGGCCCCAAATTTCATTCCGACCATAAATGCGACCTGTACTTTATTTACAATATGGATTAACATACGAACATGCAGAAAGTGATTCTATGCATATTCTCAAATGGAACCATGTGTCTATCTCGTTTCCTTTTGCATGTTACAAAGACGTAATACAACTATACAATAAACAAAAAAATAACATAGTTTATTACGGCCGGACCGAACTATAACCCCGATCATGAGATGGACATTTAAAATACCAGTAATCGTTCGTGATCTTCATAAATGGCGAGTAGGAAGATTTTACAACCAATGAGAACCAAGTTAGAACCAATTCAGTTAAAACAACTTGACATATTCCCAAAATAATGTAAAGATAGCGCTGTAATTCATTAAGAAATTGGATTATCGTGCGGTTTTTTGTTTTAAATTAGTCTGTACGGATCTGGTATAGATGTAGGAACTCAATATTATATATACATTAAAAGAATATATATTTAAATTCATGTTTAAATTATACTCTACTTAAAACAATCATAATAATTTCGTTGTAGCATTCGAATGGGTTAAGCTTTTTTAATTATAAGCCCCTATATACCAAAGGAAAATCAAGGTAGTTTCTGACTTCCACGAACAACCCTGATGGACCATGATGTCTAGGGCCACAAAATTTTTCGGAGGAGTTGGGGAACACCTAAATAAGATCCCTATCAAAAAATAATAAAATTGCAGAGGTGTTGGGGAACACCTAAAAAAGATCCTTATCAAAAAATAATTAAAAAAGCTTAACCCATTCGAAAGCTACAAAGAAATTATTATGATTGTTTTAGATAGATTATTATTTAAACATGGGTTTAAATATATATTCATTTAATGTATATATAATTTAAAGTTCCAACATCTAGATCACATCCGTACATTTAATTTAAAACAAAAAAACCCACGATAAGCGAATTTTTTAAATAAATTACTGCGTTATCTTTAGGTGGGTACAAATGTACCACGGTTATTGATCTACGTAGGTAATAACTTTACAAATTTATAAGAATTATATATATAGAAAATATTTATATTGTTTTCTTCAATTATGGGTGAAAATACCTCAACAATGGTTCCTCAAAATTTGATCCAAATATCTCCACTATTGAAAATTTTACAGCATTTTTATTCGAAAAAAGTACGAATGTACCCGGTTATTGACCGTAGGGTTAAGGCAACAGAATATCAGAAATAGTTTTTTCTATCACATTTTCGTCAATATAGTCACGTTATCTCTTATATATGTATTTTCGATCCATAAAAGTATTTTTTTAAAGACAACCCCAAAAACATTTAAAGGAACTTTCTGTAAATGGATGTTCCTCACATTAAAATACTTAATCTACCCAAAAGGTACTTATTATAGGGTAAACGCACCTAATTCCGGCATGTACCAATAGTCGGCATCTTTTTTATATAACTTCAAATAACTAAAAAATCCTATTACTAACTATATGAAAAATACCTCGAATAATCTTTAATAACACTGCAACCTATCTCTGTATAAAATTTAATCGAACTATGTACATTTATTGAGTCAAAATTTGGCATTTGGTCAATGAGGTTTGTCAACACTAACGATAAATCATGTTTCTTAAGAAGAAATTAGTGGGCATGTCAATTGCAAAAGACTTGTAACTATATTAAAATTATATATTTTTCACAACGATCTTCTTGGTAATTGTAAAGAACATAGAGAAGAATACTTTAGAATTTAAAATAATTAAAAAATATTTGTAATTATGATATTTTTATCGATGCCGCCCTTAGGAACAAAATTTTTAAAGGTTTTCCTATAGTCGGCATATGGGTGAATAATAAGCACCTTTTCGATCTTTTTGGCTCAAAATTGGAAAAAATTTTAAATAAGTGCTCTAAATAAAGATTAATTTATAAAAAATCAGTTTTGGGTGGTTTTACATAATGGAAGACATTGTTTAATCTTAAATGTGTTTAACCTATGAAATGCCTTATTAAGCCATGCCGAGAATTGGATAACAGGTTCCCAAAGTCGGCACCATGTTTTATAATTGTAATATTTTAATAAATAATATTATTTTATATAACTTCTTTAATATAACACTGATGAAAACGTCCCATAGTAATAATTTATTATTGCAAATAGCAGAAAAATGCATTAAATATATAATTTTTGTTTAACTAAAATGCGACATGCCGACTATTGGAACATAACATGCCGACAATTGGAAAAAAGTGCCGACTATTGGCACAAAGGCACTTTTATACATAATTATTAATTTAATCTAATTTAATACATATTAATTAACCAAATTTGTATTCCATCGGTGAGTAAACAACATTTTGAAACAGATGAACCTGAATATAATATCGTGGAAAAAATGCACTCGGAATGGTGAAACGTTTAAAAAGCGGAAATTCTTAAAGTGCCGACTATTGGTGCGTTTACCCTAGTTCTTCTTCATGTTGTTCTATTAATCTTAAAAAAACATTATATGTTTCATTATTTTTATA
>NW_026874970.1:0-170775 GCF_032173495.1 Musca vetustissima
AAGTCCTAGTTCAAAATGTGTTCGTGCATTTAGTATCTAGTAATGCGAAAGTAGCTCCTATTAAATCATTTTTACTACCTCGTTTGGAACTTTGCAGTTTTAGCCTCTTATCTTTTGAAAGTTATTGGAAAAGAGATCGTTGTAGAATTTCGTCAGATTTATTGTGGGACGGATTCTACTATTGTTTTGTCATGGCCAATTGAGTTTGTAGTATCCATGATCTTGTTAATAATTCTCTTAGTCTATTCGAGATTTACTTCGACTGGAGACACATTGAAATGAGTTCGGTGCATTTTCATTTGTCTTTTGTTCTTGCTCATTCGTAAATCATCAAAGATAAATATTCCTCTTTTGTAATAGGCATTCGTGCAATTGCATATTTGTTATGGTTCATATGTCGAGCTTGTGGTCGATACCGTTGTAAATATTTTTACCTCGATAAATAATTATGTTGTTGAAATTTGAGGAGCTTCGACTTCTCCTAATAATCTTCACTTTTCGACTAAGGCTATTATTTAGAAGCGGAATTTGATTTGTCCGCTGCAAACTTCATTGTATCGATTTATTGCTCGTCGAGGTTGTCAACGTCGGATAGTCCTGTTGAATTTGTAGTTATAACACCCGGTCATCTTTTTGATAGAAGCTCCTTTAGTTGCTCCGCTTGATCCTCTTATTTTTGGACAACGGATATCGCTCGTGACTCGGTTTTAGAAAGTCAGTTTTGTATCATTTGAGGAATGAGTGGAAATTTCAGCAAAGGCATGTTCTAAAGGACGAATTAGTCGTGGTTCGGCACGAGAATCTCCCTCCGACCTCGTGGAAGTTAGGTCGTGTAGAAAATGTTTACCCGGGTGTAGATGGACACGTTCGAGTGGTAGATGTTCGTACGGCAAACGGCGTTGTAAAGCGGCCTATATCTAAGTTGGTCATTCTGACCGACCAATCGTCGAAGGAAGAAAATTAAATTATCTGTTTTTCTCTTAGTAACATGGACGCTTCCAACATGTACACTATTGATCTGATCGCTGAAATCGATGATTTATTGCAAAGTGGAGATCGTACCACTAGGTCGAAAAACCGCACAACTTCGGAAGTTTTGGATGAGTTGGTTCGTCCAATAGCTGCGGTCAAAATAACAGAGTCCGAGACGGAATCCGTAACTGCGGGTTCCAGTGCCAACGTCCGATTATCCGAACCCGTAACTGCGGGTTCGAATCGTGTTCACCCATCAGAATCCGTAACTGCGGGTTCTTCGTCGACAAGTTCGGTATCCAGGCCAAATCCCATAACTGTGGGTGACTCGGTCGTTGTTCCACCATCGGAGTCCGTATCTGCGGGCTCCTCGAATTTAAATAGAAATTGTCGCGTTTGTAATCGCCGGCACTCGATTGGTACGTGCCGCGATTTTCTTGCGATGTCCATTGAAGCTCGCATACATACTATAAACGTGCACCGGGACTGCACACGCTGCCTGGCCAAATGGCATCAGGCCAATGACTGTCATAGTCAAAAAGTGTGTTTGAAGTGTGGAGGTAGACACAACACACTATTACACAAAGATTCGGCGGATAACGGCCATGTAACTAAAATGTCCGTCCGTTCTCGTGAAAACATAAAGTCTCGTCCGTATCGCAGTCCGATGTCAGGTCCGAGATTTAGATCAGATTCAACATCGTCCGCTGATAGTCGATCAATCGCAAATTTTGTTAGTAACTCACTCGGGTCATTACCCTTGCAACAGGTGTCAACATTATCCCCTAGTCTTATCGTAAGACTTCAGCATGTCGGCCCTTCAATTCCAATTCGTGCAGTATTGGATCCTTGTGGTAGGCAAAGCCTAATATGTGCCTCAATGGTGTCTGACCTGAGGCTTCCCACATCCAATTTAGATGGGATCCGGTTCTGTCGCATTTCGGTGACATCAACATACGATCCATTTCAAACCCTATCGGTCATGGCACGGGTTGCAGACTTACGCCATGTTGTTACGCCGTTGGAAGCCATCTCTGAACGGACGAAAGAATCGTTTTTGGGTCTACCTCTCGCTGATCCGTGCTTTTTCAAGCCAGGCCGCGTGGCTTTAGTGTTTGGCCCTGAAATGTATGCCAAAATCGTCACCAATCGGGTGCAAGCGATGCCGGGGCTTCCTGTAGCCCACTATACTATGTTTGGTTGGGTACTCTCGGGAGTATGTCACTCTTAATTCTTATCTATTAAATGTTCGTATTTAATTGGAAAAAAATAAATGAAATTATTATGAATTGCTCACAAAACTGCACTGTCCTACTCTATCTTATTTGTACTTATAAATTAAGTTATATATATTGTATAATTTGGAGTGTTACAACATTAATAATGTTGCAAGGGGGTCGCCAATGTTTAATTTAGAAAATCTATTGATTTCATTCTCTTGGGCGTTTACACTTTTATTGTGTTTCAAAACGCATTGAATTCCATATTCGTTACAATCTTCATACTCCGTAATATTACAACATTGAAATGTCAAATGACAGATTCTAACGAGTATGGAATTAGCGCCGACGCCACCTTCCATTATTATTGTTGACTCTCAAACACTCTCTTTTCGTTGGCCTACCAAACAACAGGTAATCTGTCACAATCTCTAAATTTTTCCACTCTTCTATTTTTTTTATCAATAAAGCAACTGCCTTTATTTTAATTTAAATCTAAAAACGTTCGTGTTTTTATTTCTTATTTTTTGCACGCAATTTCGGCGTCAACAGTAACTATATAATCGTTAATTTTAAATTTACAAATGTACGTAGTGCAATAGTATAATACAATACGACAAAAAAATCAATAGAAATTAATATTTTCTAACGTCTCGCTGTCTTATCCACACACTCTACACCAGTTGCTTCCCTCGCTTCCAACCTTGTGTATGTTGTTGTTATGCCCTGTGAGAATACCGGACAATCTGCTGATTTCCCTTCTGGTTAGGATTAAGATTTGCTTTGTCTTATCCTCGTTTGGGTCTCCCCATAAAATGTTTATGTTTGTCCAATTCCCTCGCTATTCCAAAGAATTTTGTGGATTTCCGTTGCCCACGATCTTAGTTCTAGACGCGTTGCACTAAATGGTTTGGTATTACTTACATCTATTATAGCAGTATATTTGCTATCTCGTTTCCTGCTATTCCTATGTGACTCGCTACTCATATGAATCGTACGAGACCATGTCGCGAGAAAATAATTATGGTTTTTATACATTCTAACACAGTTTGGGATTTTACTCTTTCAGTGGTTAGTGTTTTTATGGCTACTATTCCTATTTATACAATACACAACTATGTTGCCATATATATCTATATATATATATATATATATATATAAAAGAGCTTAGTGTTAAGTGAATGAGAGAGTGACTGACTGACAGATCATCGCCCAGACGAAACGGCTGAAGCTTGAAGCTTCAGTGTGGGTTGTTGTTGGTGTGTAGGCGTGAGATAAGGCTGGGTTTTTGGAAAATCGAACTAGAAGGGTACGAAAAGTACTAAAATGTACTAAATATGGTACCCTTTATATTAGGCGAATTCTGAAATTTGGAATGTGGGTCACTGATGGAATGTTAGTAAGATGTACAAAAGTGTTTTTGGAAACTCGACCTATAAGTGTACTAAATGTACTAAAAATTACTAAATTTAGTTCTAATTGCATATATATTGAAATTTTATATGGAATACAGGTTGGGAAGTAATGTTGATGTATGAAAGTGGTTTAAGAAATTTGCACTTATGTGTATAAAAAGTACAAAATGGTACTAAATTTGGTACTATTTGCATTTAGTTGAGTGTATAGGGATGGAACGCTGAAAATAGGAATTGGGAATACTATTGGAGTACATGATTGAGTTAGCATTAAAAAATCGTACTTATGTGTACGAATAGTACAAAATGGTACTAAATTTTGTGCAACTTGGATTTAGTTGAACTGATAGAGCTGGAGTCTTCAAATTGAAAATTAAAATAACTGTTGGAGTGTAGGATTAAGGTAGTTTAAGAAATTCGTACTTACTGGTACGAAAAGTTCTATATGATACTAGATTTAGTACAATTTGGATTTTGCTTGAAAGGATAGAGCTAAAAACCTGAAATTTGTAATTAAGATTACTGTTGAAGATTGAGCTATAGACAAACCTTTAGAAATTCGTATTTATGAGTACGAAAAGTACTAAACAACGCAGTAAATTTGGCACAATTTGGATTTTGGTGAACGGACAGATCTGAAAACCTAAAATTTGGAATAATGGTTGCTGTTGGAAGCATTGTTCTTATGTGTACAAAAAGGTAATATATTTGGTACAACTTAATTATGTGTGAACGGATAGAGCTGGACTCCAGAATTTTCGAATTAAAATTGCTGTTTACAAATTGTTTTTGTGTGAACAGTTTGAGTGAGAATTGAGATATGTCGATAGTTTTGAAAATTCGTAATATGTGTACTAAATTTGGTACAATTTAGATTTGAGTGAACGGATAGAGATGGAAAACTTAAATTTGGAATGAAAGATTACAGAATTAAGGTAGTATTGGAATTACGTACTTATGGATACGAGAAGTACTAAATGGTACTAAATATGGTACAATTCGTTTTGTGTGAGCGGGAATCAAAATTAAGGATTGGATTGTAGGATGAGACATGGAGTTAATTTTAAAAATTTAAAAAAAAAAATAAAAAATTATGTCCACTAAATGGTACTGAGTTTAGTACAATTTAGATTTGAGTAAAAGGATAGAGATGGAAAACGTATATTTGAAAATAAAAATACAGTTATAGTACAGGATGAGACAGTGATAGAAATTCGAACTAAGTATGGTACAATTTGGATCATTGTGAACGGATCGGCCGCGATCCTTAAATTTGTCATTAAAAATAGTTTTGGAATGTGAAATTGAGAAGTTTTAGAAACTCGTACTAACGCCTGTGAAAAGTAAACATGGTACTAAATTTGATACAATTTGTATGTATGTGAACGGATAGGACTGGGATCCTTAAATGTGCACTTGAGGTTTTTATTGGAGTGCATGACTAAGGTAGTTTTGAAAATTCGTACTAATGGGTACGAAAAGCACAAAATTTTGGTACAATTTGGACTTGAGTGAACGGTTAGAACTTGAATTCTGAAAGTTGTCACTTAGCTTACTGTGGAAGTGTAGGAAAAGTACAGAATGGTACCAAATTTGGAGAACAGACAGAGCTGAAATTTTAAAATTTGAACTTACGATTGCTATTTGAAAGCAGGTTTGGAATATTGGCATAGGTTTGGAATATGGGTACGAAAAGTACAATAGAATAGAAAATGCACTAAATTTGGATTTGGGTAACCGAGAGAGCTGGAAACCTAAAATTTAGAATGTGGGTTACGTGACGGAGAGTTAGAAAGAATTACCATGGGGGTTTTGGAAGTAACTGGTACTAAATTTAATGGTAGTGATGGTATGGAAGTAGTCTTAAAAATGTGTACTTATGTGTTCGAAAACTACTAAATGAAACTAAATGTGGAACCTGTACGTATTGCTAAAATCCGATCTATTTAATCCGTGTAATAAAATAAAAAAAGAGATTTCGGAAAATAGTGCTTATATATGATAGAAATAGAGGTGGAATTCAGAACTAGAGTACAACAAATTATACAGTGTTCACAATTTCGATATGAAATATTTTTTTGTAGTCCCTTTCCGCATACGAAGTAGCGGGCGCTTTGCTAGTATATATATATATATATGTCTTCGTCTTAACCGGAATTACGTTTAGGTCCCTCGGCGTCACCCAATTACAGACGATTTTTAAAAACGTACATGGACTATGGAACTAAGATGTAATAATTGAAGAAAAGAGAAATTTTGACAATTTGTGAATGCATATTCTCAAAAGTAACTATGGGTCTATCTTGTTTCCTTTTGCCCGTAAAAAGCCTATGTACAAAGACATAATATCCTGTAAGAAAGTGTGGTGAAGGGTATAAAAAAATTGTATTATATTATTGTGGCAAATACTTAATATCTTCACTGTAATTGCTCTAAATATTGCATACTTTGCATATTCTGACCAGAGGAGAAACATAAGAAAGCTTGTTTTTGATACGAAACATTTTATGAAAACCCTTTGGCATTTCGGAGTAAACACCATCAACAGCATCATCAACAACAACATCACTATCAACGCCATTATCGTTCCTATGCTCGATACCATCAACCAGCCCATAAGCCATGGCAGCCAGTCACCTATTCGGGGTAACAACAAAGCTGCCACATCATCGACATGAGTGCGACAAGGATACTTTGTTGTACGGTTTACCTCTGTTGTGGCTACATCAGCCTCCTTCGTTGTCTACACCTCGACGGCGAGTGCACTTGAACGGGCTTTTTGCTGTCGTTTTTATTGTTGTTGTTGCTGTATTGTCGAGTCCTTGACGCTGTGGATGGAAGTGGATGACGTTGTTTGATGTTTAGAAAACTATTTCAATTTCATTTATATGCTAATAAGATGTGGAAACAGGTGTTACTCTAATTATTCATTTGCTTCGTTTCGCTTTGACGTGCACAATCGGTCGAACGTACTAACGAACGAACGAGCGAGCGAAACAAAAACTGAAACTCCAAAACAGAAAATAAACAAGGATAAGTCCATGTTGTGCTATTGAAATGTGTCTTCGCCTCTCCTCTAGAATTGAAAACAAATTGACTGAGTTTGTACGAGGACTCTTTCATAGTTTCATAAACCATCAAATTTTAATTATTTACCCACTTTGAGACACCTAGCTGAAACCAACTAAACCGAATGAACAGAAATGAGAAGGAGCGGACGAGAACGAGTTATCAATTTAAATTGAAAATAAAGTGACAGCCACAAACACACACACACCCGTCCACAGCAATACAAAGTTGCTGCAGCCACAAACTATCAAAGCGAATTTCATTTCATATTCAGCTCATTATGAGGTAAAAATTCAAATTGTTTTAATACCCTCATCACCGAGTCGGTGGATGCTGGAGATTGAATCGGGTCGAGTCGAGTGCAGTATAGATGACCGTTTGGCACGACAATATTATCGATATTGGATGGCATTGTTTTGTAGCATGAAATTGTTAATTACAATTTGGTGTGAACAATTCTCTTTGAAAATCGGTAATAAGCCAACCCATATACGTGTAGGTACATATATATCTCGCATAAGTCCATAACAGAACAACAGTAATTATTTAATAATTAAATCGGTGAATAATAGTTTGAATTTGAAATATTTATATAATAAATGGATCAACAATTCACAAATTTGACGCTAATGTTTTCCCTTCAAATCGTTATATCAGAAATATGACCTATTTCAAAAATCTTACAAAACAGATGCAATTAAGGCGTGTGTGCACAAAAAAAATTAGAAACACGTTCCGACTTTGTTGTAGCAAAAATTTTGAAATGTCATAGGAAATCTATATTTGCGTATTATTTCCTTTCCCAAAACGATGTGCAAAAGTTAGATCATTATATCACAATAAATGAACTGTAGCTAATTATAATAAATGATAAAATGTATTGAAATTTCCGTTACAGTTATTGAAAACTATTTTTTAAATTTCTCACTGATCCAGTACTAGTAAAAGGGAATCTAGTAAATATGTCAATATTAGGTGGCAATACTTCAAAATCAACACAACAGCCAATCAGAAGTTGGAATTCCTTTTTACCATTTTTACACTTTCAAATTTACTAGTTTTCTGGGTTGAGGAACAGTTTTGGAGCAAACAGTTAAAAAACTTGTAAATTTAGTAGATTCTTGTAGGTTCAGAAAAGGAACTATTCATTGAAATACATGTATTTAACCTTTGAGGTGAATAAAATCGTACGAATACGCATAAATTTAGGTACGACCCTTAGAAAATAATTCGGACGAATTTGTTCTAGTTAGTTCTAGTTCTACATAAAAAGAAATGTATACTGAATATTTTAAAATACATATAGGGTTTAGTGACAAGAAACTGGCAAAATTGAGAATACACCAATAGTTTTGAACAATGCCGATATTATTACCTTAATCGGCATTGTTTTTTGGACGATTACGCTCTGTATTATAGCTGCCATGAAACGAGACATGAATTTGGCTACAGATTTATGGTTAAAAGGAGAATAAAAGAACTCGTCTCCAGATTCACTTCAGTAGATAAGCGATTCGCTATAATCCGTATAAAAGCGAAGTTCTTCGACATCAGACTTATTTGCGCCCATGCTTCGACCGAAGACAAAGATGAGCAGACCAAAGACATATTTTACGAGCGCCTAGAAACAGCATATGACCGCTGCTCTGGCCATGATATTAAAATTCTACTAGTAGAAAATTCACCCTCCATGAAGAAACATCCGACGACGACATGACGTTGATTGACTTCGCGGCAGCAAAAAACATGGTAGTTAGCACCACAAGATTCAAGCACCTCGATATACACAAGGCCACCTGGATTTCTCCTGATCAAGAAACGAGAAATCAAATGCTGTGATAGACGGAAACTCGACGTCAAAAAGCAGCAGGTAGCAGAGGCCTACTCCGCTCAACTTACCCACCACCTTGACGAAAGCACTTCTTGTCCCGATAATAGTATAGAAGCACAATGGTAAAGAATTGCCCACTTCCCCACAAAATGCAGCAAAAGCAACACTTGGCTACCAAAAACCACCATCATGAAACCCATGGTACGATCAGGAGTGTCGTAATGCTATTGATGTGAAAAACTCAGCGTATAGGGCAACCCTGCAGATAGTAGCAACACGTAATACGATGGAGAAATATCGGGAGGAAAGGAGAGAGGAGAAACGTAGTTTCCGTAAAAAGAAGAATGAACAAGAAAAACATGAGCATGAACAATGTCCGCAAATTTTGCCAACGAGTAAAACACCAAACCGAAGGCTTTGGTGCAGGCACATCCTCCTGTAAAACATGAAGAAGGAAGCCTGGTGACAGATACAGACAGCGTGCCTAGGATCTGGAAGGAGCATTTTGAAAAACTTCAGGTATCAAATACTAGCGGTGAAGAGGATACCCCAGAACCAATAATAGATGACGGTGTAGAGTGTATACCACCTAGCCAAGATGAGGTCAGACTAGCAATCAATCGGCTGAAGAATAATAAAGCAGCAGGTGCCGATGAATTACCAGCCGAACTATTCAAGACTGGTGGTCAGATGCTGGTAAGGAGAATGCACCACCTGATTAGTACAATTTGGCATGCCCAATGATTGGAACCTCAGCATCCTGTTTCCCGTGCACAAAAAAGGGACAAGACGATATGTGCCAACTATATAGGAATAAGTCTCCTTCCCATCGCAGCGTGTTTTGTGAAAGACCGAAGCCAATGGTCAATGACATTATTGGACCATACCAATGTGGCTTCAGACCTGGCAAGTCCACCATTGACCAGATTTTCACTCCTGCAAAATTAATTCGGCTATGCAGATTAACTTTAACTGGCACAAGATCAGCAGTTAAAGTCGGAAAAGTCCTCTCGGAGCTCTTTAATACCGAACTAGGATTCAGACAAGGTGACTGTTTGTCGAGTGACCTTTTTAACATCCTGCTGGAAATGGACAAAGGTGAAAAGAAATGACACTCTGTACAAAAACAACATGGGACGAACATTGCGAGCGGTAACAGCCACCTTTGAACAAATTGAAAAGGTGTCTGCCAAAGTGGGTCTGTCAGTAAATGGCGCGCAAGACGTCCAATAGACTCGGACCAACTGTGAAACTTGAGAACTACAGCTTCGAGGTAGTTAAAGATTTTATATACCTTGGTACCGCCATAAATAAAACGAATGGCATCAGTTTTGAAATTCGGAGAAGGATGGTGTTGGCCAACAGATGCTACTATGGTCTGAGTAAGCAACTCAAAAGCAAGGCCACCTCCCGCCAGACCAAACTCACACTATACAAGACGCTGATACTACCCATGTTGTTATATGGAGCTCTTGGAGTGTGTGAGAGAAAAATTCTCCGAAAGATCTATCGTCCGATCTGCGTTGACGGTGAATATCGCCGTCAAATGAACCATGAGCTTTACAACTTACACGCGGACATCGACATAGTCAGTCGTATTGAGCTGCAGCGACTACGGTGGCTAGGCCATGTTGTGCGAATGAATGAGAATGCCCCAGCTTAGAAAGCATAGAAAAACGAATCAGCTGATGGTTCACGCAGAAGGGGAAGGTCACGAATAAGATGGAAAGATCAGGTGGAAGACAACATTGCCGAATATGATCTTTCAAACTGGAAAAACTGAGCAAAAGACAGACGCGCCTGGAAATCTTTTTTTAAGCTCGGCTTATGGAACGACAGTTCTGTCACAAGCCAACTAAGTAAGTAAGTATCTAAATACGAACCGATTTTCGTCAATATCAATAGGATTCGCCCTTGGGCCAAAAAATGAGCTGTGCCAAACCGTATTTCTAACGTATATTCAAATTTCGTCCCAGCCGAACTGCAGGTGGTTTTTACTTTTTTGTAACTTTTTATAATAACCTTAAATTGATCTTTAAAATTATAATTTCGGTCCAAAATAATTTCTTCCACTCGTCCATTGTTTGTGTGCTATTGAAATATGTTCAATAGGCCACGCGTTCTTTCATTGTTTCAGGAATAAAGTGTGCAGTGAAATCAGAACATTTTAATTTCTTCGTAATTCAATTAAATTTATTGAATGAACATGAACGTGTAATTAGCGTAAAGACTCCATTAACTTAAGTACAATGTAAAGGTTTATGATCCCGAACGGTTTTATTTAGAAAGTCCTAACTTGAAAGCTAGGGTGGATTTTTTTCTTTGCAGACTCTTTTAAGAGGTATTCAACACATGTTCTGTGCTATACATATTTAAACTCTTACACACACATGGGTGTACAATAGGTTAATATGCATTTCTGATTATTTTATTCGCCTTTTTGAAGCTGTCAGAATTTCGAATTGGCCAATGGAACAACAAGTTGTGGGGCAATGCATCAAAAATAAATGGCAACATTTTTTTTTTTTTGTATTTGAGTCATTTGTTATTTCTAAATAATCTTTAAAAAGTCAAGCTTGAGGAAATTATTTGCTTACGACCTAATGTACACAACTAACAATGCCTTTAAAACAAAAGTGGGAGAACGAAAAATATAAAATTTCCCTGATAATATATATAAATTAACCACACACACACACACATCTTTTCCACCACAAAAGAATACGCTGGAATTCCGACAAGTTTTTTTATTAACAAGTGGTTCGTTGAACGACGAGCGAAGTTTACTTGGCATTTGGAAAACACAATTGAACAGCATCACCTTTAATGTGGTGCCACTTAATTTGAAATTATTTACGATTTTAATTGTGCACTTCTCTTCTCAAATGAGGTAGCATAACCTCAAATAAATTTTTTACGTAATAACTATAATAAAGTCGTAACACATGTAATATTAAAGCATTAATTTTGTTTAAATATGTCAATTATGTTAAAATAACGAATTTTCAGATTTTTTTTTTTTGTCAAATTATATTAAAAACGTCTCCTTTAAAATCTATATAATTCTTCATCGACTTTACGAAAGCTTTCGATACCATCAGACGAACTGTCATATGGAAAGCATTGAGATGAAAGGAAATATCCCAGAAAGTAATCCTAATAATAAGAGCGATGTCCGAGGATGTAGAAGCCTCAGTTCAACACAATGGCAAAATAAGCAAACCGCTTTACAATAATTTTAAAATGTTCACAATTGTACTGGATGAAATAATGAAAGGTGTCTGCTCTCAGAGTAGATGCATAACCTATAATTTCTTACTACAAATCCGAGACTTGCGAGCTAGGTCTTCTAATTTTCTCTCCCAAAATTGGAAGACCTAGCTCGCAATGTTGGACTTGAGATTTATATCAAGAAAACAAACGAAAAAATACATCAGGACTGACCCTGCTATCCAGGAAGGACTGTAACAACAATTGGAGAGCACAAATAAAGCTAGAACGACATTTGGACTACTGCAAGGTGTAGGGAGAAGCTCACATATATGCAGGAAAACCATTCGAAGCGTCAAGGTCATATGCAAAATATTCTGGCCCAACTCCATAAATAACGTAGAGCTCTGGTACCTAGCGAGCCAGAAACTTACACAAAAGCAGATATAACGCAGGAAATCGAGATGAATTTGCCACACCTAATGAAAAAAGTACCCATTGGGTAGCGAAATTGAGGTCGAACAAGAAACACGTCACATGGAAAGGTGCAAAAACAACGGCAACTAGCCGAGTAAGATGGCTATGCTTTGTAGAAAGGTGCAAAAACAACGGCAACTAGCCGAGTAAGATGGCTATGCTTTGTAGCTTCCCAGAGCAGTAACAGGAAAAACAAGTTGCCCGTCCTTCACGGTGGAAATTCTTTTTAAAATTTACGATTTAAATTGTTGTTTCTATCCTCCAATTTTTTAATTGTGAGAATTTGTCATCCTCAAAATAGCGCTTAAGCATGGGTCTGAACCGATAGTGATTTAATGTTTCACAATTTTAATTCAATAGTGAGTCAAATGACGTACTAATAATAATATAGCATTTCCAGATTAAATGAACCCTTTTACAAATTAAATGAAACCTTTTCCAAATTAAATGAAACCTTTTCCAATTGGAATGAAACCTTTTACAAATGGAATGAAACTTTTTCCAAATTAAATGAAACCTTTATTCTTATCCAAGGAAATATAATATTTCTAGTAATTTTAATTATCTTGCCGAGTAAGCTGTTGAATACTTCGCTCGATTACATCAACAATGATATGTTCCATTGAAACGTCACACAGTTCAGCTCTTGTACATAATTTTATTTTTGGAAATGCTTTTCCGATTGGATTTACCATTGGAGAATTTCTATGGAGTCTTTGGAGGAAATCAATCCAGAGTTGAAAAAATCGTTCTTGATAATGGATAACGCTCCAACACACAAGCGATATTACATAAAAAAAATTTGATCGAATCCAAAAGATGCAACCTTAATGGTAATTCCAATCGAAAAAGCATTTCCAAAAATAAAATTATGTACAAGAGCTGAACTGTGTGACGTTTCAATGGAACATAACATTGTTGATGTAATCGAGCGAAGTATTCAACAGCTTACTCGGCAAGATAATTCTAATTTGGAAAAAGTTTCATTTAATTTGGAAAAGGTTTCATTTAATTTGGAAAAAGTTTCATTCCATTTGTAAAAGGTTTCATTACAATTGGAAAAGGTTTCATTTAATTTGGAAAAGGTTTCATTTAATTTGGAAAAGGTTTCATTTAATTTGGAAAAGGTTTCATTTAATTTGTAAAAGGTTTCATTTAATTTGGAAATGCTATATATAATAATAATCCAATATGGTGCCGAATGTACTACTCCCGATACAAATTAATAAAGCCTTACCTTGTTCATATTTGTCGTATCGACATAATTAATATTATGCCCATACAATGGCTGGCTTAAAACTTTCCAAACATTCTAGTTTAGTCTATTCACTGTTTCACCTAATAATGACCTCGAAGTCTATGCAGACAAATTCTGAGTCACACTCTATTCGCAACACTTTGATGTGGAAACTTTTCACATTGGAGTGTGTTAAAATTGCATTATTGTGTGCTAGAGCCTTAAAACAGGTGGATTTCAGACAACTAAGTTTGTGTGTCGGAAATGGCAGAAATAATCTGAGGCATTTCATATCAATTGGCTGTTTACACTTCCTGAAATCGAGAAGTCAGTTGATAACACCCAGCATCTTATTTAATTGTTCACTTAAATTTATTTAAAATGCTCGGATGCTCAAAACTCGAAATCCTTATATCGAACAAGGTTTTAATTCGTTTTTCCATAAAATAAAATCAATTATTTTTCCTTTTAAAATAAGTTAATAAAATTGTTGAAATACAATTGTACACATAAATAGAAATGCCCCAGGTGCAGGTTTTCCAAAATCTCACACTGCCAACGTGGCGTGTTGTTCGCATATTTTCATAATAAATTCGATTTGCCTAAATCCAATGATGATTGCAACTGTTGAACTCTGATTTGAAAATACTTGTGGCAAACCACCGCAATACTCAGGATACTTGAATTTCACACACACACCAGCAGACAGCAGTCAGTCAGTGAGTCTGGCGGCAATGGAGAGTGCCAGGGGGGTCAGCTAACATGGCCATGGATGTCGATGCACGATGTCGAGTTCAGAGACAGAGCTTAAGCCAAACACGGCCATGCATCGAGTTGTACGTTATGGCTGTTGTTTCAAATTGTATCCTTGGTTTGTTTATTTGTCTGTCTGTATGCCTGCCCGCCCGCCTATGTGTATGTTCATTTGTTCGTTATTATTGTTGTTAGTGAGGTTGCATGCAACACAGGCAATGAACATGAAATCAAAGCTGCAATAAAAATTTCCCCACAAGTATAGTTTTTATTACGTGGCGGATAAAAAGAACTCTTCTTCTACTTGAATTTAGTTCATTGTCTGCAACTCTCGCACACACACACACACACACACACACAGATACAAAAGTGAATTCTCACTATGTACACATAACCTCTAATGAAACATAACCGTACGAATTGGGCTTATTTAGTCCTGTTACCAATGATTGCAGTTTCCATTATTTGTTTGTTGAATTTGTTCAACTATTCCTAATGTTCTCCTGTCTGTTGTGTTGTTTTCTTCTGCATTGTGTTTTTCCAAATATGATGTTATAAATTTATACAGTTTGTAGAGAGAGAAAGAGAGAGACAAAGCATATAGTGATAACAAAAAGTGATGACTCACCAATGGAAGAAAATATATTTTCACATTTTGCATAGATCATCCATAATTTGAGAGGTTTTTAAATTGCTAATTGCATCAAACTTTAGTACCTCTAGATTTAATGTGATTTCCCAAAAAAAAAAATCACAAAATTCTAAAAACCTGTGGTAATTTATTCACAATTGTTTAGTAATGAAATTGAAAAGCAGCCAAAATGACTGACTTTTACAATGTCCACCTATGCGTATGATGTCTTTATGCGATTTCATACAATAAACATACGCCACCATGCACTACTAGGGAACAAATTTTCAAAATTGAAAAAAGATAAATCCAGCATATCCACGATTGAAATCGTATTGTATTATTGCTTTGTGCAGCCCCAAGATTTTGTAACGCCGTGAAATATTGGTCTTAGACCCACCTTTAAGTATACCGATCGTCATATCTGGACTGAGTCGATCTATACATGTGTGAACATGATACAGGCCACAGTTAAGGACCATTCGCACGAAATTTTGGGCTATACCCGCCCTACATAGCCCCCTATTGTTTTGGTAATGATAAATATATATTCACTTAGAAATTGGTAGGTTTTGTGCCATTTTCGACAACTCTTAAGCTGCTCCTCGTTTTCTTTTATGAACTTGACATTACAGATGACATCATAGTATGTTCGTTATAACCAAATTAAAATATATTAAAACTGAATGATGAGACCAAAAAATAGTTCGTTATAAAAAAGTTCGTTAAAAATATGCTTTAAAATTTCGGGACCAGATAGTATGTTCGCTGTAAAGAAAGTACGTTATAACCGGTGTTCGTTATAAGCGTACTCGATTGTATACCAAGAAGAGTGGTTTGCCGACCAAAAATTTGATCGCGAACGCATTCAGAGTCGGGACATTTTTCACTATATATGTATGTATGAAAATGACAATATTGCCCATATTTATTTTAATTCTGAGAATAAAATTTTTATGTCGATTATGCCGCTGACATGCATATTTATGCAGAAAATGATCATCGTCTGACGTATTTTTTTTTAATTTATTCAAAATGCTCTATAAAAAACTTTTGAAGAATTTATAGAAATATATGAATTTGAGAGTCTCGGTCACTCTATGTACACATACATTTTGTTAGCACTGTATCTCTTCCATCCTTAGCATAAATAAAAATATGCGGGGTTTGGCCAGTGGAAAAGTTGCAGCAGCAACTTAGACAATTCGCACACAACACGTCAAGTAGACTTGAAATGTAGTTGGTTTTGTTTGGCAACTTTACAGCTGTAATTTTTATTACTTCGGTGTTTTACTTTCAAGCACTCTACACACACACACACACACACAATTCGAAACAAAAAAGCGGTGAAATAAAACATTTAACAATTTATAAAATGGATTGTTGAGTTTACTTTTCATTTTTTCAGATTGTTGTTGTTGCTGTTGAAATGTTACATCCGTAACTATGCATGAATTGACGATTTAGTTCATCTAAAATAGAGTTATTTTAGTTTATGGGAAAGTGAATGAGAACCTTTGAAAAATTGCATCACAACGATGTAAGGGAGGTTGTTGTACTATATATCGGTCGAAACTATTATGAAAGACTCTACAATACTAAATTGTAATTAACTTTCTTGATTATTTCTTTAATCGACTAAACGGCTGTGACATATGAAATGCTTCACAAAAATATTGTTTGTAAATTCATACTCGAAGGACGCAAAGTTACAACATATTTTGTCGAATGACCAAGAAGAACAAGAGCTATAAACTGTTATTTGATGAGCATATTTTCATTTGTTCATATTCAGTCGGAACCGAATATATATAATACTCTTTTTTAGAATATGTTTCTTATCCGTTCTCCTACATCAATAGAATTGATATCACATCAGATACATGGACCACTTTTCCGAATAAAGTCTTTCGGACCGATTATTCGTTGTCCAGATTCACTTCCCCATGTACAGTTTCGTGATATTCAGTCACCTACATGCCAAATTTTTGTGATTAATGGTCTGAACAGTGGTCTGTACTTCCATAACAAGTCATATGGACAGACGGAGGGACACACGTGCCTAAATTGATACAGCTAGTCGCGTCCTGACGATCAGATCAATGTTATATAGTGTTAAAATCTTTAGGTAAAAATGCATACCGTTGTTAATTTCCAAAAACATGCAATTGGGAATGGTTTCATTGGTTCATTATAATCATAACAAATTTTCGAAAAAAAAACCAACAACAAATTTTATTAGATACCTTTTCTAAATTTGGCCACCAGACGAGCACATTCATACATTATTTCCAATTGTTATGAAAAAATGATTTGTTACGAAATGTTCTTTTCTATTCATCTCGAAAGTATGCAAACAAATGCTAAAACTTCACGTCTTAATTAAATTTAACTCAAATAGTGAAAGCAATTATAATTATTATTCTATGACAGCCATCGAGCATCGCTCGAACTCGTACACGACTGGAGTCATAACAAAACTGTAATTAGGAAATTTTCTTTGGAAAAAGCAAAGACGACGAGGAAGAAGAATACGAACTCCAAGCATTTGTGAGTGGGAATAAAGTTAATCTTTGAGCAGATTAAACAACACAGCTTTGTGTGAAAAGTTTTTGTTTTGGAGAAATATTTGTAAAAACTTTGCGTTTTCAAGCCTTCCGAATATGCCACATAAATTTTAATTATCTTCATTAGCCATTATAAAAGTAGAACATACAAACAGCACAGATTCCTTCTTCTTGGTTTTTTAATAGGTATAACGAGGGCATATATGTTAATATCAGTGTGCAAAATAATAGCAGTTGAAAGTTCAGTATGTAATAGTTTGTGGTCCGATGAAGCTCTCATATTTATTATCTAATTCATCGACGAGTCTCTAGTTTTGGATTAGACATATAAAATGGGATTGCCAAATTGATGAAAGACATATACACCAGAAATGGTATGTGAAATTTTTAGGTTTTGCTACTCTCTAAAGGTTGTAAACGTTGAACACGTCGTATACCTGTATAAAATTTAAACATATCAAACTTTTGAGAAGATAACATTTTGTGGCTTGATAAAGTTTTAATTTTGTCAGAAACCTCAAATCAAGTTCGAAGATAGAGAAAGTCGGTCCACTTCTTCTGATACCTCCCCCCACAAAATTGCCAAAAGTGTTCCGAAAAATGAAATTTATAATATCATGCAAACAGAACATTCAATTTAAGCCAAACTAATGGAATGTCTGATTTAATCCAAACATTTCAAATGGTAATATTCTTACCAACACTTTATAAAAATCTAAGATGGGGTCAACGTATAAAAACATTTACATTTAATTTGAAGTGAATTAAATATTTGGTTAATTAGTCCCACATTGTAGTATTTTACTAAACCTACATTAAATCCGAAGATGGGGTCTATAAATACATATGGGAAATTACAAAATTCTTTTAAAATTCCCTAAAAAAATATTGAAAATTTTTTTGCAAGCACATTCATGATTTTTGGTACATAGGTTAAGAAAAATATGCTGATTTGAAATATGTACGCATTCACAAATTCGGATGCTGCGCAAAAAAGTTATAGCGGTTTTAAATCTTGTATTTCAAACACAAATTAAATGAATTCCTATTTGTTGTAATTCGTGAATTTCTTCACAAATGGATAAACACATTTGTTTTCTTTGCATACAAATCACATTGAAATACGGTTTAATAGTCGCGAAAAACGAATAGAAGCATGAAGATATCTGAAAATAAAATAAATTAATTTTTTAATTAAATCGAAATGTTTTTGAATTTTCGATTATTTTAGTATGGTTAAAGGAATACGTTTTTGCTTTAATCTTCTAAAATATGCGACGCTTTTTTCTTCAAATTCTTTTAGATTATTGTTAAATATCGGTATATTCATCTGATAACAGTTTCGACTGTAAAAATGACTAAATATATTGCAGATACAATACATACAAATTACCAATATTTAAAAGCATGCAATTCGCGTATTAGTTGAAATCAGTTGATGCGCATGCGGTTTTCGTATAAACCGAATCAATGTCTTTCAATAATTATTAATTTTTCGCTGTTTAATTTAGCGGTCAAAGTGTGTCGCTCGATGCACTTTACTAGGCAAAAACCCTAAAAATGGCCAAAAATCACGCAACGTGCATACGATTTTTATGCGCATCCGATTTCAGTAATCTCCTATGAAAATACACAATCGATTTTGGAAAAATACGCATATTATTCGCGTACAGATATATTTTTGACCTATTTTCACACAGATTCACGAATATGATAACACAAGAATGAATGTATGTGAAATCAATTCGAAGAAAAACGCGATTATATACGCGAATTTGTAAAAATAAGTTTTTGCAGTTTTTCTCACATTCAAGGTACCTATATCCGCCGTTTTATTGGGCGGAATAAAAAAACTAAAATCACGCGGGATTCCAGGGAATTTAAATGGACTTTCTTAATTTAAGACTAAAAAAATATGTTTTTTATAAAAATTTACGCACCAAATTTTCGTCTTTGGAGCCCAATTGCAAAGAAGCTACGGTGAGCACATTCATGAGATATACACTAAACGAAGCAAAATAACGATTTCTACAATCCTATAATTAGTTTAGTCCATTTTCTGGATGCGCATCCTAATTATAAGAAAAATTCAAAAATCACCGAAAATCCGGCTTCAAAATGTCAGCATCTTTTTTGGGTGGATGCAGTGATTATATCGAAAAATCATACATTAGAATGATATTGTCCATAGGGTATTCTGCAACTTAGTCACTGACCACATGTGCGTGCGTTGTGTAGTTTAGCCACAAATCAGGAACGAACACAAAATAACTCGTTGGCTTCAACACATTTCCACCCATTTTTTTTACATTACCACCATCACAGCTTCCACGCAACTTATTATTTATTACCAATATTTTAGGATTTTGACAAGAACACTTCATTTTATAGAAATTAATTTAAATTATATGCAATATGTTCATATTTCGCGAGTTTTAAGCTTGCAAACCTCAGCTTCAAGCAATTTAAAAGATTTTTGTAATTTCCCATATAGACATACATATAAATAGCTATTTCCATTAATCAATTTGGAAATTAAATATTTTCTTCTCAAAAAAGTTTAGAATTTTTTTATCAGTTGTAATAAGGAATAGTCAGATATATGCATGTAAAAATGATATGTATTTTTGAAAATAACTGTATATGGTAATAATATATTCAATATATTGAAATAAATGATGTTTACTACATTTATTACATTTTGTACAGGTATATGACGTTTTCGACTTTTAAAATCAAAAACCTAAACTTGGTTACACGGACCATCCCTGCATCACCACTAACACTTTTTTTACTAGTTTTATTTCTACTGACTTCCCAAAAGTTCCACCTCCAATTACTTCTACAAAAGTCCCTAAGATATAATAGATTATCTCTACAATGAAACCATATCAATAAAAAATTAATTTTCTTTTAACATTTAATACCACTGCTATTTACCTGCACACCTTTGCTAAGACAAATGATGAAAAACTTTATCTAAATTAGATATTCTAAGTAAGTAACTAGGTGCGAGAGTAGACATATATCTATATGTATGTATGTACATTTCATGTAATTGCATGCGTTCCATCCTGTGGAATGTATATGCCAACGATGAGAATTCTTTGCCTCCTACCAGCACTCCCAAGCTCACGTCGGTTGCAATGCCCAAGTTTATCTAAGTTGGAATTCTTAAAAGAAAAGAAACAAACAAGCAAAAAAACCAACTTCCCCAAGAAGGGTTGCAATTGATGTAATTAAACATTTTTATTATGTATAATTTATGCCATAGATACGCATCTAAGGCAACTGCGTCTATTTGTGCAGTTTCTTTCAGCTCCTTTCTTTTCGCTTGCAAGATACGAATGTTAATTTTTGTAGGCAAATATCCACCAACAGTTTTGCATACAAATTCTGTTCGGGTATAAGGTAGTAGGTGTGTGCGACGCACAGTGGGGAAAAATACCGATCTAGCGCGCAGAAAATAAAAAAAAATGAAGTTGAAGGAAACTTTAAAACTTTAATGCAGTTTTAAAGTATAATGTTGAGAGTACTTAAGTCCGTATAAAGTAATCCGAATTAATAAGCTAGAACGGAACAACGGTACATTTAAAATAGAATGTTTTTCCAATGTAAAAATGGTATTTTTTAGCTATAAAATTGCGATGGTCGTGTGCATTCTGTGAATATATTATTATAAAATTTTGTCCATTTTTGATGTATATTATTGGTATTTAATTAAATGGTATAGTTATATAACCCATAAGTTATTTTAATTTAGGTGTTTCGGGCTAAATATATGTAAGGTCCGTTTTTTTAAATTCCTTCAATTAAAATAGGGGTTTAGTATGGAGTGCAGTCGAGTTCAGCGTTGATTTTTGTTTTATATTTCTTGTGTGTCTGTCTAGAACATCATACTAAATTTTTTCCTGCGACTCTCGGATTTATGGCAATTTTTTGAAAAATGCCAATTTGGTGTAGGAAGCTTTTTTTAAGGTTTTGTTTAAATAAAATTAAAAATTTGTGAATTTTGTTGGTATAATTGATCAAATATGACTTGGAATAGATCACAGCATAGCAGATAAGAAAAAAACAAGTTCAAAATGTCCGCCCTAAGGTTCTAGAGTAATGGGTGTGAGTATGAAAATGAGGGTATTTATGTAAGCTGCTACAAACACTGATATTAAACTCATGCACTGAATATACATTGATTCCAAATGTCTTTCTAAATAAAAATTAAAATTACAACGAAATCGGTTGTAAAAGTCTTCTCAAATACCGCAGGTAAAAATGTCATTGGTTTTCGCTATAAGCAAACGGAAATTTTATGCGTGGAGGTGGAGTGTATCGACTTTTATTATACCTGTAATGGATTTTCCAATGACCTTACATGCAAGGATTCGATGTTTAGGATGTACATTGCACATTTCATACCGTCTGGTTTTGAAAAAGTGGAAAATTAATAGCTCCGATCGGCCACTTTTCGACGAAAGGAAGGCACGTATCATTAATGATTTGAAGGAAGTAATGCACATTATTGTTGACACACCTAATTCAGTATCCGGAACAACAAACGATGGCAATACTGCTAGGCGTTTTTTAGCCATCCTGGCTTGGCATCGTCGATAACTGGTGTTGATGAAAAATTAATTAAAAATTGTAGTGTCATCCTCTCAACCATTGCCTGTGGATATGCTATTAACGCAGAGTCATTTGAAAAACTTACTGAGGAAATATTTATTTTTTTCGTCGAATTATATCCTTGGTTCTATATGCCTTCAAGCATACACAAAATATTAGTGCATGGAGCTGATATAATTAAATGTGCAGCTTTGCCCATAGGAATGTTTTCTGAAGAAGCCATGAAATCCAGAAATAAGGACTTTCGGAACTACAGGGAACTGTACACCAGAAAAATTAGTCGTGAGGAAACAATGAGGGATATTTTCAATAGGTTGCTATTTTCTTCTGATCCAAAAATATCAAGTTTGTCTCGTAGTACATTTCTTAACCATCGATATAGTGAGCCACTATCTGAAGAAGTCCTTAAACTACTGGAGGATCCAATGCTACCAACTAATTCAGATCAAAACTCGGATTCTGAATGTGATTAGTATTTAATAAGTAACGCCTAAATTTTGTAAAATATATTTAATTTAATGTTTTAGATATGTAATATTAACAATAATAAAGATATATATGATAACAATAGTGTTTGCCCTTAACCCACTTTTTACCCTCCAAATGTTTCGGAATTTTTAAAAGAAGCTCCCATTTTATGAGTACTATTAGTTATAACGAAAAATGTTGCTTATTTAAAAATGTTTCAAATGCTTCAAAATAGTAGAGTAACTTCGGGTAATGTGGACCACCATTTTCTTTTTTTGATATTGTGGGCGTAACAACGGTAAAAAATAAAAACAAATTGTTTTCACAGCATGGTAGATTTGTTGGCTAATTATATTCCAGGTCAAAAATTATATATATTTGTCCATAAAAATGTTATTGCATTATATTTCAAAAAACTCTAAACTGTAAATAAAAATAACTTGGCGGGTAATGTGGACCAGTATGTGTGGGTAATGAGGATCAGTAAGTTAAAGGTAGGTTGTGGATTAATTGTGATAAATTTCAATTTATTGCACTCTTGGGTAACAATGAATGCAAAATTATAAGGTCCATGTTTTGGAATAGCCCCCATTTAAGGGTACCACCCCATTTGCGGTATTTTGAAGGTCCTTGCTTCATTATCCAACCGAGACACCCATAATTTCGGATATCGAGTTTTCAGAGGATAGAATACCTCCTCGCATATTAAATGCGCCCTTGTTTCGAACTCATCCTCAAGAAAATGTCCACTTTTTTATAGTGGTCCACATTACCCGACATTGAATATTTGTATTTAAAAATAATTATCGGCTTCAAAAATGAATAAAAATTTAAAAATAACCGAATGTAATTACAGTTAAACGTGTATTTTTGTTAAAGAAAACAAGAAAACCACATAACCTCTTTATATTCGAGAAAAACAAAATGTTCGACTATTTTACAAAATCGTTCGACTATTGTGCTAAAAAATTTTCATATCACACTTTTACAATCAGAGCTACATTTTCACCTACTAAATTTTCAACATTGCAATTATTTATTAAAAACCAAGTTTGATGTTTGTTTTCACTAATTAGGAAAACATTTATCAAGGCGGCATTGGCATATTTCAAGCATTTTCTTAGATATGGGTGGTGGTCCACATTTGACGCATGGTCCACATTACCAGAAGTTACTCTAATTTTCACCTAAAAATTTAAGTCTTTTCTAAAAAAAAATCGGCGCTTAATGGGTTAATATAAATAAAAATTGCCAAATTTTTTCATAAAATGATTAAAATTGTCCATCTAAATATATTCTTATTAAAAACATCGATAAACATACAGTAAAACATCTGCTTTTATTTTTTGCGCGCTAGATCTGCATTTTTTCCCCACTGTGCGACGGTAACTGCAAGCGCTGGAAAGTCATTAACATACACATTGAAGATAATCCACACCGTTAGTGGACTATGTGGTTATAAAATGAGACCCGATTCGCACAGGGACGGACGGAAGTGTAATGACTTTTAATGAAGTCAACATGATTTTTCGATTAAGCTTATATGAAGTTGACCGTCAGCTGTTATTAGTTTACATATAAAAATTGGTTTCATAACATTTGGTTGTGTTGGAAGTGGTGTATTTGAAATTATCTCCATTTTGTATAGGATCGACATAGTTATTAGATTTTGTCCACATTATATTTCGGCATGTCACAGAAATTAATTCCGATCGAAAGCGGAATAAATTTCGTATTTAGCTTCTTCTTTAGCTCGGAAAACAAAGTTTTTTTCGGAATGAAACCGCTAAGTGAAATTGTTTTTTTCTTTTCTGTACATTTCACTTAAAACACTATGAAATCACTTTAAAGCAAAGAATGTATTGCTTTTATTTATTTTTTATTTTTATGTTGCATTTTTTTTTTTTTTTTTATTCGAAAATGTTGCATTTTTATGAAATAATAGTTATAATTTACGGAACTGATATCATTCCGATCGGAATGCGACATCCCTGATAGTGTTAACAACATGAACAACAGTAGTAAACATCATTCTGTCTTTTATTAATTATTTCTATAAAGGCCCCAAAAAGGCTATCGAATACCTTTGAGCACATCTCTATGTTTGGTTAGTCTTCATAAAAACTCTGTCCATAATGAAGGATACGGAGAAAAAAGTTGAAAATCTATCTCCTCCAGGCTCTCAAACAAACTAATGTTTCCTTAACTAACTAAACACAAGATATTATCTTCATCTTCTACAAAGAAGACTTTAATATGCATTCCGAAATACGCTTTTTTTCTTGTGGCAAATTTATCATTTGTCATGGTTTGGATGAACATTGGACAATATAAAAGTTAATGAATGCGTATCTGGGCAATATTGTAATTTTATTTTCAAAAAAATCGACTTGTTGGTTTTCGTGATACATCAATGATTTTTGGCACATACATATATTTGGAAAAAAAATTTTATGAATAATCTTGAAAAAGTTGTACATCTTTGCGAAATATTAGAGAAATAGTAAAAATTAAAAAAAAAATATGAGAGTATTCAGCGTTGTTTTAGTATTACAGTAGCGACGTTCGTTGTATCCAAATTAAGACAAGCCCTAATATATGTATATTCCATTTTCAAAAATATTTTTGGTTGGTGCGCGCAAAAGTTGTCGAGGTTTGATTTTGGGCATAAGATCAATAACCGTGCTACATTTGTACCCATCCAAAGATAGCGCTGTAATTTATTAAAATATCAGACTATCGTCCGATTTTTTGTTTTAAATTAGTCTATACGGATCTGATCTAGATGTAGGAATTAAAAATTATATATACATTTAAATAATACAGGAGAGGGGGGCACCTTTGAACAGCGCCCATAAAATCTTGGTTTAATATTTTTCCGACCCGCAACCACATTTTTGTATATGACAATCTTGTTCTCTATATGCGTAAACCACTTTGGCTTGCTCTTTCAGTTGTCGAAAAATTGTATTTTCTCAGTGTCATTGTAAACTTTTATTCATTTGGTTGTAAGGGCGCAGGAAGAATTCTGTGATAGTTTTCTTTCGTCAAACAAATTTTTTGCATTCCAACAATCATTTCAAACATAACTAATGTAATTTCTTTCATATATATTTATTACAAAAAAAGTTATTTTAAATTTCCGTAAAATGCCATGGGTGGGGCACCTTTGAACATGCCCATTAAACTCGAGTAAAAAAATGAGTTTTTAACTTTTGGTTTCGATTTCTCAAAATTTCAAATGGGCTAATAAGATTACGAAATTAACTGTATTTTTCACCATGTTAATTTTTGTTTTTAAGTCATTTTATGTTTTAATAACTTTTGATCTAAATTTTTTAAATTTTAAACATTTTTTATATATTTTTTAATGAATTCATGCATTTCTGATATGTATGAATAAAATACATACATATTTTAACCTAAACAATGTAAAAACCCATGTCGTTCAAAAATGCCAACCCCTGTTCAAAACTGCCCCCCCAGGGGGGCAGCATTGAACAGTTCGTCCATTAAAACAGTAATAAAATATATTTATAAAGCTTATAGTATGTTATATGTATATTCATTTTAAAGGTTACATATGTACCTATTAGTTAAAATTTATAAGAAACCAAAAATTATAAAATAAAAAATTTTATAAGGCTTGAAAGCAAAAAGTGTTCAAAGGTGCCCCCCTCTCCCCTATATATTTTATTCCATTCTTAAATGATATTCCATCTAAAACAATCATACTAAACTCGAGATGAATTAAAATCAGGGACTCAATTCTTGTTATATTTTCATAGAACAATCAGGCCCAGTAACATAACATAAGAAATATGGATAGTTACCTCCAGCAACGTACACAGGATTTCATTTCGGGGGGGGGCCCGGTAGTACAAAATGAAAAAATTCGCTGTTACAAACATAAATTTACTGTGAAAAAAATTAGTTGCGTACGTCCCTGGGTACCTCCCATATAACATAAGAATTATGGGAGGTACCTATCTAGTGTGAAAAAAGGTGTAGTGTATACTAAATCTGTCATTCTGTTTGCAAAACCTCGATTTGGCTGTAATTTTGGTAATTTCAGATCTTAATGTATAGCATTCCTACTTACAATTTCGAAGTAGCCACCATATATAGGTTCCCCTAATATTCGGTATTTTGATGTTGTTTGGGCACGTTTTTCAACCGAAATGGCTATAATTATTAATATTGACTCAAATTTAACCGGAATTGGCTGTAATTTGGTACTTTGGCACTATTAATATATACTTTAGTTTCGGAGTAGCGCTCACATAACGTAACCCTCATATTTGTATTTTGGGGATTTTGGACAGGTTTTTCAATTGGGTGCCGATTTCGTTTAGACAATAACAGAAAACCCAATTAAATCCGTTTTCATTATTGCGACCTATCTAATGGTGTATATCCCTTTTAAAAGTAGTGGTCAAATTAGGGTGACCATACATCCTCTTTTTTATCTGGCTGTCACAGCTTTGCAAATGAAAGTGCCTTGACCATTGGATGTTCGAACATTACATGGGACACGTAAAAATACAACAGTAGTACATGCATTATGGCCTAAAAAATGGTCTGACTGATTTATTTTTTCAACAAAAGGATGATTTTTTAAATTATCGGGAAAAACGATTGAAGATATTCAGATTTTTTCAGAGGTCCAATCCAAAAACCCGATAAATGTCAGAATTTCGAAAGTATTCAGAGTTTTAAACTTACGATTTTTTAGACTTTCTGTGGAAAGTATCCGAAATTTAGAGTTTTTTTCCGAAATTGTGCAGAAAACCTAAAATTCCACGTTATGGAAATGGTAATCGCGTGAAACCTCTCCGAATAACTTTAGTAATGTGTGTAAAATCACAAATTTGCTTTCTGCAGAAAGTCATGGATTATTATATTTGAGTTGTTTATTTTGAAAGTAGTTTATTTATTTAAAAGTATGAGTTTGATTTTTCTTTCAAAATTATTGTCAAGTGGTCATGGTATAATAATAGAAGGTAACAGCAAGTGTTGGTATGCGGCAAACGATACAACAACCACATGGAAACTTGTTGTTGTAAGTTATACTAGTGTCAACGTCATTTGACAGAAAAATATAAACAAACAAACAAATTATATTTATTTTAAAAATGTAATATTTTCGAATCCTCAAAATAAAATTGAAAAACATGAATGAAAATCTATAACAAAGTTACCTAAAATCCGACGGGGCGTACAAAAATATTCATCTTCCCCACTATGGCAAAATGTTGTGTACGGCCGTATTACCCAAATACGTCGAACTCATATCTTCAAGCAAATAATACAAACCACAAAACAAAATTGAAAATTTATTAAATTAATCCACCTATTTTTAGTTTCCATTCGAAATTTCAAATTTCCAGAATGTTTTGTTTTTGTTTTCAACAAAAGAAAAAAATTAAAAATACGTTCTGTCAAAGTTGAATGGTTCAACTTGAAATTTTGTACGTTCGACATATTTCGGTCACATTCATATAAATTTGAATTTTGAATTTTAGGTGAGGCTGTAAAATTTATATTTCTATAGCTTCCACATCCTTCCTATAATTGAGGCATTTCCACTTATATGTGTAACACATATGAAAATGCTGGGAATTGCGAGTTATTCCATGAAGAAAGATTTGCTTCCTCAAACTTTCCCAGCAGGCAGATTGAGTAAATTGAGTACGGGAGCACATTTAATAAATAACAATTTCAAATTGTATGCGTTCCCAATTTTCCTGTTGGGTGATTTTTAAAAACATAATTTGTCATATTCATATTGACACTAGTATTACCCCAGTTGTTCGAGTAACTGGTTATGAACTAGTTTTTTAACAAATTACCTGTAACTACCACTAGTTACCACGTCATGCCCTAGACTGGTGAATTTAACATGGGTATGTCATTGGGGAAGTCAATTGTCCCCTGCCTGCGTTACTAGTAACCAGCCATTTCGTTAGTAAAAAATGATTGTACATTTGACTAGGGTTTATAGTCAGTTCTTGGGTAGATAAAAACTATAAATCAAATGCCTAGTTACTTATGTATAGAAAATTGGATGTATAACAGTTTGAAAAATTAAAATTTATTCTGTACAAATATACTTATTATAAAAGAGTATTGCACACATATAGATATAATGTTTGGTCTATCTGATTCATCCCTGGTTCACGATTCTTTTGTTGGCCGAGTGCTTCTCAAATATGTCTCCCTATAGGTTTATCTGAAATAGACGGTTGGAATCAAATCAGCTGGATTTTGCTATTACCTTTCATAATTGTACCATGTTAAGTGGTATTAATTTTGTTTGTTGCTTTGTGTCTTTAAACATGATCTAATATATATGTAATATGTTTTTTTTTTATTTTTCTGGAAAACCAAGACTTGTATCACTACCTAAAATTGACTTAACCACATTCAGAATAAACGACTCATCCGAAGAGGAACTCCAGACCTTAACATTGTCCCCACTTATGTCGATTTGTGGCTTATAGCCTAGACAGACGACAGCCTTAATTTGCATTAACAGCCTTAATTCAAATTAACTTGTACATTATCCTCATTTTTATGTGTTGTTAATGCACAAAATCAAACTGAATTTATACTGAATTAAGCAATTTCAATATGGCAATGCTGTATAAAATAAATTGATTGTTTTCAAATTTGTTTACGTTTACGAAAATAAAAATTTAAAATAAAGGCAAAATTCAACATTTCTTCAAATTTGGAGCTGTTTTATCTTCATTATAGCTGTTAGTTTTCCTTCCTGCCATGTATCAATTTCAAAAAGATGTAATCCTAAAAAATATTGTAAAGAAATGTCAATATTTTCTTCCTACAAACAGACAAACAATAGTTTTGAAACAAAAAACTGGTTCATAAATGCAGAAACTCTCGTCTGTCAGAGGTAAATTTTAATTCAAATTAAGAACTTTTTAATGCAAATTAAGGCTGTCGTCTGTCTATGGTATTAGACAGTTTTCCCAATATTTACTTTTATTACGATAACAATTTTTCCTTTATGATATCGAAAAAATAGTACAAATTAGTAGATTCTTGCAGTACGGGAACAGAACAATAATTAGGAAACAAAAACATGATAGGTTTATACCATAGACAGACGACAGCCTTAATTTGCATTAAAAAGTTCTTAATTTGAATTAAAATTTACCCCTGACAGACGAGAGTTTCTGCATTTATGAACCATTTTTTTGTTTCAAAACTATTGTTTGTCTGTGTGTAGGAAGAAAATATTGACATTTCTTTACAATATTTTTTAGGATTACATCTTTTTGAAATTGATACATGGCAGGAAGGAAAACTAACAGCTATAGTGAAGATAAAACAGCTCCAAATTTGAAGAAATGTTGAATTTTGCCTTTATTTTTAATTTTTATTTTCGTAAACGTAAACAAATTTGACAACAATCAATTTATTTCCTACAGCATTGCCATACTGAAATTGCTTAATTCAGTATAAATTCAGTTTGATTTTGTGCATTAACAACACATAAAAATGAGGATAATGTACAAGTTAATTTGAATTAAGGCTGTTAATGCAAATTAAGGCTGTCGTCTGTCTAGGCTATTAGATATTGAAATATTAAATATGAACAATATTTATGTGAAAATTGTGAAGTATTGAGCACACGATATTCCTGATGTTGAACTTGCCTCAGACTACCATTTTGTATTATTTTGCTTTGCTAGAGGTTACCGAACTCGCCCTCAAATAAGACATAATGTATGCATTTTTCTGCAAGCAATTTTGTGTGTCCACTCCATATTACGGACTTTGGTGGCGGCAATCTTCCGTAATAGATCAAAATTGTCAAATGACTTTTCTAAATTCTCGTTTTGCTAGTCATTTTGTTTTTCATTTTAGTTGATACTTTCTCTTAGTCAAAAAAATAATAATGTACATTAATAAAACATACAGTGAGCGGCAAAAGTCATGGTATCCCATACACATAAAAAAATATTCAGTAATTCATCAAAAAGTAATTCACAAAATTTCAAATATATATTTTTATTTCATGTATTCAATCCTATACTACAACAGACTAAAGTAATATTTCATTTTTTTATTAAAACAAAATCGACATTGTGCCAAGTCCATATTTTTGCACAGCATAAGTCTTGGTACCCCTGGAGAAAAATAATGAATTATTTAATATTAGTCCTGATTTATATTAGGCGAGTTTACTTGCGGCAATTTTTATCGTTCTCTTCATGCGTCTATACAAGGCAATTCGGTTTCCAAAATATTTTTTATTTGTTGTTTTTTTCACATTTAAATATATACAAAATGTCAACAAATACGAAATACTCAAAACGAATTGCCAGAAAATTGTCGGTACGAGCAATTTTTTTTCATTTCTATTCCCCTTGCCCCTCTCTCCCACAAACAAAGACTTGCCGCAAGTAAACTCGCCTAATCTAAATTGGGACTTACTTAATTTTTACAATTAAATTGACTTACCTAATATTTTGTAGGATATCCCTTGAGTTTTAAAACTTCATTCAATCGTTCGGGCATTGAGTAAACAGGTTTTTTAGTGTAGTCCGGGGATATTTTACCCCATTCTGTCAAAAGTATTTCTTTGAGTTGGGACTTAGAAGGTAACAGCAAGTGTTGGTATGCGGCAAACGATACAACAACCACATGGAAACTTGTTGTTGTAAGTTATACTAGTGTCAACGTCATTTGACAGAAAAATATAAACAAACAAACAAATTATATTTATTTTAAAAATGTAATATTTTCGAATCCTCAAAATAAAATTGAAAAACATGAATGAAAATCTATAACAAAGTTATCTAAAATCCGACGGGGCGTACAAAAATATTCATCTTCCCCACTATGGCAAAATGTTGTGTACGGCCGTATTACCCAAATACGTCGAACTCATATCTTCAAGCAAATAATACAAACCACAAAACAAAATTGAAAATTTATTAAATTAATCCACATATTATTATTTAATATTAGTCCTGATTTATATTAGGCGAGTTTACTTGCGGCAATTTTTATCGTTCTCTTCATGCGTCTATACAAGGCAATTCGGTTTCCAAAATATTTTTTATTTGTTGTTTTTTTTCACATTTAAATATATACAAAATGTCAACAAATACGAAATACTCAAAACGAATTGCCAGAAAATTGTCGGTACGAGCAATTTTTTTTCATTTCTATTCCCCTTGCCCCTCTCTCCCACAAACAAAGACTTGCCGCAAGTAAACTCGCCTAATCTAAATTGGGACTTACTTAATTTTTACAATTAAATTGACTTACCTAATATTTTGTAGGATATCCCTTGAGTTTTAAAACTTCATTCAATCGTTCGGGCATTGAGTAAACAGGTTTTTTAGTGTAGTCCGGGGATATTTTACCCCATTCTGTCAAAAGTATTTCTTTGAGTTGGGCCTTACTGGAAGTTGTATGATTCCGGATTCGTTTATCTAGAGGATCCCATAGGTCCTCAATCGGATTTAAATCAAGGCTTTGTGGAGGTGTTATCAGCATGTGTGGTGTATTGTATACGATCCATTTCTTAACGTCAATAGCAGTGTTTTTTGGGTCATTGTCGTGTTGGAAGTAATAATTATCACGAATGTTGAGTTTTTCAGCACTTTGATTCAAATTTTGTTTCAAAATATTCATGTAAACTGTTTTATTCATTATTTCCTCAATGAATACCAAATTGCCAACACCAGTTGCTGACATGCATCCCCATACCATTACTCCACCCCCTCAATACTCGCGGGCAGTGCGAGTTTGAATCTACACTTCCTGATGCACCTACGTACCGTATCTGCTGAAACTGCTTTCCCAAATGATTCTTTTAAGTCTGCACCGATTTTAGGAGCGCTGGTAAATGGATATTTTTTAATAATATATTCAATTGTTCGTTCTTCTCTGATGTTGAGCTTCCTGGGACGGCCTGATCGCGGTTTATTTTCAATTATATTTTCCACTTTTTGGACTGCTAATTTGGTTCTGTTTATCATTTTACCTATTTCGGAATAGAATTTTCCCATTTCATGGTTATTAATTATTATTTTTCGCTCTTCAATAGTTAGTTCTTATATAGGCTTTTAAAAAAATACTTGCTTTCACTTGTTGCACTAAGCAAATGATTTTGGAAATGTGGAAAGTACCGCTATTGTTTTAAATGAGAATTTGACAAAACTCTAAATAATTGCCATCTATTTTAATAAACGATTTTATCCCATAAATGATGTGTAATATCAGCTCTGACCAGGGGTACCATCACTTATGCTGTGCTTGGAGTTGACACGATCTCGATTTTTTTATGGTTTGTTGGAACAAATAAATGAAATATTACTTTCCATTGTTGTAGTATAGGAGCGAATTCATAAAATAAAAATAATTGTTTTAAATTTTGTAAATTATTTTTTGAGTAATTACTGAATATTTTTTTATTTGTATGGGGTACCATGACTTTTGCTTTATATTGCTTGAGATTTCCATGTGTTGTTTTATGACATATGGTAAGGTAGGGTCGAAAGAAAAAGTGTCGATTGGAGGTGTATTCAACAATACAAACTTCGGTACAGCATTTTATGCAATAAGGTATTGCCGTATGTTGTGGTGAGAGACAATGCGTTTCCCCTGTCCGAAAATTTGTTGAACCCCTATTCACACATTTTATATTGTGTATTTTTCACGGGTAATTTTCAACTGTCGCCAAAGTAGTGCGAGAATGATTGTGGAAAATACATTTGGAATTTTGAATCTGTGGCCTTGAATCTGTATATATATCTATACCCTGGAAAGGTAGAAATTGTGGTACTAACCTGTTGTTACATACACTAGAGTTGGGCAATCTAGTTCACTTAGCGGATCGATCTTTGTAGTTCCTTTTTTAAAAAGGAACTAGTTCCTTAATGTAGTTCCTTTGCTCAGAAAAAAGAACGAGAAAAAAGGGAAAGGAAAAAAGAACGAGATCAGAAAAAGGAACTATATTTATTACAGAGCTGGAACTAGTTGCGATTGTTCCTTTCTGGGAATAGTTCCAATGAACTAGTTCGTTCCGGAACTACCCAACTCTAACATACACAACTACCTGCGCAGCCAGTGTGAAATAGAATACATTCCCTAAGGTGCCATTAATAGAGAATATATAATTGATCTTAGAGAGAAATTATTTTATAAATTAAGGTCAAGTACCTTAACAATCGAAATTTGTATAAACATTTCCCTAAAACATAAAATATAACAGCGCCGAATATTTGTACATTTTCCCTCAAATATTTAAAATGTTTGTGTTTAGCTGCACAGAGAACAACAAAGTACAAAAATTGTTATTTTAGTCGCAATCGCAAATCATACACAATCTCTTTTTCTTTTTTCTTCATGTCGGCGTTGCCACATATTGTGTGTAATTTTTCGTTGCATTTTAATCCGTACGTAATTTACTATTTATATTTTTATTTATAAATTATAAATTTATTTATGACCTGTATTTAATCAAGATAGAATAAAAAACAAAAGAGAAAGAAATAAAAATGGTAATGGTAGCAAAGCCAATATCTGATTGGCTGTTGTGTTGATTTTGAAGGATTCTCATTAAATTTTGTCATTTTTACCAGTTTGTCGATTTTGACATTTTTCCCTTTTACTAGTTTTTCTATTAAAAAAAATGCGGAACATAGCAATTTTGTGTAATGCCTTGAAATTAAATATGTATTCCATTAAGCTAGGTTCCAGGATGCGGGCAGACGGCGCACTTGGAGACGTGTCGTCCATCCAAAAAGAAGAATATGGCTATAGAAAAGGGGGTAATAGATAAAATATGTTCATTCAACCATTTCCATTTTTTAAATATTTTTGGTATCCATTTCTATTTCCTCGGCCTTCCTTTAATATCACTATAACCTGGTACCAAACAAAATCTAAAAAAATGTCGTGTCCTGCAGAGCTAATTTTCAATCAAGAACTACCCCAGAGTCTATGGTCCACGACCTGATTGACCACCGGTACCGTGTCACTAGTACACAGTTCCTTGACCATCCTCTGCTTTTGAGGATTGCTAATCTCTAATCTCTGCTTGAAAAGCGCTACAATTATTATTTAGTTTGTATGAATTTTTTTCACAGAAAACTCCCGCGCCTGTGCCTTCTTCCATCTTTGAACCATCTGTATATATCGACAAATCGTCAAGAGGAGTTAGCTCACTGGCCCTGGACTCTGTGCTTGGTATTGTTATTTTAAATTTCTCAAACCAAGTGGCTGAAGATTTACTATCGCATTCAGAGCAGCCTGAGAAGTGCTTCTAGGAACTCCGGATATAATGATTGTTACCGATCTTTGCACACTACTTATTTTCGATAGCAGAGGTTTCTTCCTCAGTGCCTCCCACCAATCAAAACTTCCATAAGTAAAAATGGAGAGAACGACTGCATCGTACAGAGAGTATACGATGAGCGGTGAAAATCCCCAGCTCTTTCCTATTGAGTTCTTACAAGATTCAGTGCTATTCTACATTTCTTTGTACGTTCTTCTACGTTTCTTTTCCACGATAAACGGTGGTCCAGAATGGTGCACAGGTATAGAGAGCTCCAGAGCTAATCCATCTATTTAAATTAGAAATAACGTTGGAATTTGGCTCCTTTTGGTGAATAGTACCAATTCTGTCTATGCGGGGTTGACTCTACGACCATGTCGTCGCGTCCACCCTGACAAAAATTTTCCGCTAATCATCACTACAACATCATCGGCATAAGCCACTACTTTCGTTCAAAATTTGTCGATATTGACAAGAATCTCCGTCATGTGGAGTGTCTCTGTTGACAAACCTCCTTATGAAGCTATTCCCAATGTTTGCATTGATTATTCTGTTTTTCAGCATAACATCAGCGTAGAGGATATTCCTGTTCTGTAAATTGGGTTTCCCGCCTTGGAAATGAAGGGCACCTTTATTTCTCTCCACAGACTTGCATGTATTATTATACCATCTGGTTTAGGAGATTTGTTGGGTTGAAAAGTGTGGACAGCTCGCAAGGTCTTTTGTCACAGGTTATTTTGCCATGGACTGAGGTTAAATATGATGCAGCATTTGCTAATGAGTATCCGATAGAGTATCTAAACCAGAATAAGTCCACGTTCTGTCTTGGATATTATTTCTGAAATCTTGGCGCTTCATTAACTCCCTTTATCGACTCACTATTGCATATCCAAGACTCTCGGTCTCACTCTGATTAGGATTATTGGCTTTGTAATACAATTTCCTCGTGTTATGAACAATTTCTTTAATTGTTATTAAATATAAAATTCCTAAAGCCATTCTGCAACAAAAAAGTATAGACCCATTAGCCTAACATCCTTTCTCCTCAAGATTCTCGAAAGACTGATCGACCTGGAGATTAGGAGTCGTATAGACACCACCACTCTTAGCAATTCACAACAAGCATACATAAAGGGTAAGTCTGTAGAATCTGCACTGCACGAGTTATATTGAGAGGAATATGGAAAGTTCGAACTTTGCGTTGGTTGTCTTTCTAGATATAGACGGAGCCTTTAACAACGTTAAACTTGTGTCCATAAACCACTCACTTAAAAATGTTGGCACTCCTGAAAGCCTTACTTGTTGGATATATAAAATGCTAAACAGCAGAATTATAAATTCAAATGTGGGGGATACAAAAATCAGGAAAACAGTAACTAGAGACAAGCCTCAGGGTGGGATGATCTCACCGTTGATATGGCTATTGGTAATTAACAACATACTGATGGAACTGGAAGGAAAAGGTGTCAAAGTCGTAGCTTACGCGGATGACGTGGTGACATTGATTTCCGGAAAATTTCCGTCAACAATCTCGAAGCTTATACAAAGAGCCTTACTGACGATGTCACGCTGGGCCAAGGCGAACGGCCTCGGTGTAAACCCAACAAAGACGGAACTGGCAATGTTAACTAGGAAGCGTAAGCTCAGCGTCTTTGCTCCACTAACACTGGATGGATTGCAGCTTCATCTATCACCCGAAGCAAAATACTTTGGCATAAGCCTGGACTGTCAAATACGATGGAACAGGAACGCTGAAGTACGGGCGATGAAAGGGCAGATTGCACGCTATGCATGCAATAATTCCACTGGAAAAAGTTGGGGGCTAAAACCATCGACTATACACTGGTTGTAGAAGATTCGTGGTAAGGTTCTTCCTATGGTTCTTTTGTTTGGTGGCACTGTCTGCGCCACAAGTCGAGCAGATAAGGTTAACTTAAGGCCTCTGGGTTTCAGCATTAAGTGTCAGGACGCGCATAGTGCCCTAAGACTGCATGAACAAAATCTTTGGCGATGTTGTACCTTTGGGCATGTTTGTATCTTGAACGAACCAGGTATGACATTGGACCAACGCGTAAAACTAAGCGACTATATATTACCAGTCCTGAAATTTTACGATGTAGATGTCGTTATTCCTAGTAGAAACGACTGGAATCAGAGTAACCCTTCTCTGGACGGTCTGGCTCTCTATACCGACGGATCCAAGATGGAAGAAGGTACAGCGGCTGGCGTCTACTGTGAAAGGCTAGGCCTTGAGCTTACCTTACCAAGCTAGATAGCAACTGTATTGTTTTCCATGCTGAAATCTTCGCGATTTGGAAGGCAGCGGAATTGATAAAAAGTCTGGATGCAGAGATCGTTGAACCGGTGAATATCTTTGAGGATAGTCAAGCGGCTCTTAAATCCATCAAATCCTTTTACATGAAATCTGAGACCGTCCTTACGTAATTTACTATTTATATTTTTATTTATAAATTATAAATTTATTTATGACCTGTATTTAATAAAGATAGAATAAAAAACAAAAGAGAAAGAAATAAAAATGGTAATGGTAGCAAAGCCAATATCTGATTGGCTGTTGTGTTGATTTTGAAGGATTCTCATTAAATTTTGTCATTTTTACTAGTTTGTCGATTTTGACATTTTTCCCTTTTACTAGTTTTTCTATTAAAAAAATGCGGAACATAGCAATTTTGTGTAATGCCTTGAAATTAAATATGTATTCCATTAAGCTAGGTTCCAGGATGCGGGCAGACGGCCCACTTGGAGACGTGTCGTCCATCCAAAAAGAAGAACGGTTTTAGAAGAACTTACTTACAGATATCGGCTGTGTTGGGTACCAGGACACCGTGATATCTCAAACTACAGATCTAGCAATTGATGACTCAATCAAGCCACCCAGATGTCATCGTAATGAGGCGTTCTTCGAGGAAATAGCCTATGTACTTTCACACAACGAACCTAGGTACAATGTGTCAAGATCTATTTGGCCGACTCTGTCTACCAAAATGACACACTCACTGTTGAACCTGAGCAAAGCTGAAATAAGAGTAATGACAGGAATCATTAGTAGTCATTGCAATATCAGGGCCTTTACCAGTAAATGGGACCTTTATGTTACTGATTACTGTAGACTCTGCGTTGACGAGGAGGAGACGGAGACAATTGAGCATCTCCTATGTCGCTGCCCAGTCCTGGCCTACAGACGGCACAGACTAGTGGGTGCTCACTTTCCACCGAGTCTTAGTTTATTCTCAACAACGGAACTTGCTCTAATCAACAGCATCGCTTAAAGTGGTTGGGAAAGTGCAACCTTGGCACGTAATATATTTTCTGTCCGATCTCTATAGCAATCGATACTATGTCATACTTACCTTCTCATACTTCCTTGTAAGCTTCTCATCTCTTTCTCTCTCTCTCTATGCCTCCCCCCATAGATATCTCCATATCTTTTTCTTTTTGTGGATGATCACAATGGACCTGCAGCTTACGCAGTATTTCGCCCGGTTGATGGTAAGTATACAGAGGCAATAAGGAGCGGCTGTTACTATCCAGCCTTACGATGGTGATATCATAGAGGAGGTGATGCAAATGTCACTTTTGTATCTGAAAAATTTTAAATAACTGAAACATGTTCTATAGTTTGCTGTTCTCAAAAAAATAAGGATAAGCAATTATCTGTTTAATTAATTTAACTCGGGTTGAAAATCAGTACCAAAAATTAATTTTTTCATGAAATTGACTTTTTTCGGTTGAAGTTTAAATTTTTTTTTATTATACAGATGTACAGTCGAATTCGGATAAGCGAACGCCGGTTTATCGAAAAAATCGGTTAATTGAAACTAAAAATTTTGAACGAATATTTCGGATGAAACACTTTACTTAAAAGAAAACCCGGTTAATTGAAACTCTGTATAAGAGAAGGAGTTTTTTGTTGCAAAAACACAATTATATATGAAACGAGCATCGTTTAAGAGAAAAAAATCATTTTTTGTAAATTTTAGTTTTTTAAAATTTGTATGTGCAACCCTAAAATTATGTTGCACATTTTTCCAACCATCCAAGAAAATTTATACGAAAAAATAAGTTCTTACTAAATTAATTTCATAATATGATTAATAAATTCCGCGATTTATTAGATATTGATTGAAAACTTCGTTTAAGAGCAACGAGTTTCGATTATCCGAAGTTCTTTTAATTGAAAATTCTTCTTAAGAGAATTTTTTTTCTGAAATTAGGCGTTTTCGCTTAACCGAATTCGACTGTATTTTAATCTTTGTTATTAAAATAATTAGTAAGTACTAAAAATGAAATAATATACGCGATTTACCATATATTTACCAATTTAAGAAAAAAAAACTGTACGTTTATTCAGTAAACACAAGTGCAGGTAATGTGGTATACCTTCAATCTGCATGAAAAAAAGCCAGCACAAGACAAAATCTCGTTACTATTTGAAACATTTGCCCTCTACGAGAGCCTACCATGAATCACAAGGATGAAAAACAATGGCTATGAGTTTTAACAACTTCTCCATACAAAAATTAAATAATGCCATATGTAGACATTATTATATAATAAAAACCAGTAAGGAAAGTAGTAAAGTCGGACGGTGCCGACTATATGATACCCTTCACCACTATGGGTATATTAAACAGGATTATTAACATGAAATTGAATGAAATAAAATATGTGATATTTATGTAAAAGTGCATCTACCTAGATCTATCCATAAAGTATGTAAATCGAGTTCAAACAAATATAAATAGGTCATCCGTTGGGCTATGTCTGTAATTCTAGAAAACGGAACTGCGTAATTCTATGCTCAATTTTGTAAGTTGTGCAAAAATTGATGTAAAACTGACTAACAATTTACTTGAAATCGGGCGAAAATATATATGGAAGCTCTATCCAAATATTAAGCGATTTCAAAAAAATATATATGGAAGCTCTATCCAAATATTAAGCGATTTCAAAACAAAACTTGTCACAGGTTAGGTTATACTAATTTCAGAACGTTTTGTTCCTATCAGCCTATTGGTTCCTTGGTGCGTCAATTACTTAAAGTAAATCTATATTAAAAGGGAGCTATATCAAATCTGGACCGATTTTCACGAAACAAGGCAGACATAACTCTAGGCTCAATTCAGTACGTTATGCCAAATTTCGTGCAAATCGAAAGATATATAGCGACTTTGGTGTACCATTTACATGAAATCGGACGAAACTATATATGGGAGCTATATAGAAATCTGGACCGATTTTCTCGAAACTTGGGAGACATCACTCTAGGCTCAATTCAGTACGTTATGCCAAATTTCGTGCAAATCGAAGGATATATAGGGACTTTAGTGCACCAATTATATGAAATCGGACGAAACTATATATGGGAGCTATATCTAAATCAGAACCGATTTTCACGAAACTTGGCATACATCATTCTAGGCTCAATTCAGTACGTTACGCCAAATTTCGTGCAAATCGAAAGATATATAGGGACTTTGGGGCACCATTTACATGAAATCGGACGAAACTATATATAGGAGCTATATCTAAATCTGGACCGATTTTCTCGAAACTTGACAGACATCACTCTAGGCTTAATTCAGTACGTTATGCCAAATTTCGTCCAAATCGAAGGATATATAGGGACTTTGGTGCACCATTTATATGAAATCGGGCGAAACTATATATGGGAACTATATCTAAATCAGGACCGATTTTCACGAAACTTGGCAGACATCATTCTAGGCTCAATACAGTACGTTATGCCAAATTTCGTGCAAATCGAAAGATATATAGGGACTTTGGGGCACCATTTACATGAAATCGGACGAAACTATATATGGGAGCTATATCTAAATCTGGACCGATTTTCTCGAAACTTGGCAGACATCACTCTAGGCTCAATTCAGTACGTTATGCCAAATTTCGTACAAATCGAAAGATATATAGGGACTTTGGGGCACCATTTACATGAAATCGGACGAAACTATATATGGGAGCTATATCTAAATCTGGACCGATTTTCTCGAAACTTGGCATACATCATTATAGACCTAAATGATTAGGCTGTACCAAATTTCGTGCAAATCGAAAGATATATAGGGACCGTTTACATTAAATCGGTAAAATATATATATGGGAGCTATATCTAAATCTGAACCGATTTTTCCCAATTTCAATAGGGTTCGTCCTTGGGCCGAATAAGTGACCTATGCCAAATTTCATTCAATTCGGATCATAAATGCGACCTGTACTTTGTTTACAATTTAACATGCACAGACAGACAGACAGACGGACGGACGGACATGCATAAATCGACTTAGAAAGTGATTCTATGCATATTCTCAAAAGGAACCATGTGTCTATCTCGTTTCCTTTTGCCTGTTACAAACATATGCACAAAGACATAATACCCTGTACCACAGTGTGGTGAAGGGTATAATTAAAGTTCCACTAAACGTATTCGTTAAAAATCTTAACAGACATACTTCTCGACAGACATATTGTTTTTAATTATATAAGATATCAATTGGAAGTGGAAATTATACTATACCACATTAATGTGGTATACCACATTATCTGCACTTTTTTTGAAATCACTTTTAATGGAATTTCAAATATTTTCTCAAATATCTCTTAAATTGTTAGAATAATATTATTTTCAAATTGATACATGGTACATTAATCGGATGATACATGATACATTAATCGGATAAAAAATAAAAATTTGGCAATCTAAAAACAAATGGGTATGCCACATTTGCATCACCTCCTATAGTTGAATTAAGTATAAAACACCTACATACAATTATGAAAACCACTCAGGTTTTTACTTTTCATTTCCAATTTTTCTGAAATATATGTTTGAATATATATTTTCCTTATTTTTGATGACGGGCATGATAACTGCTCACTGGAACATCGGAATCCGAAAATTCCAACGGTGTTAGAAAGAGTACATGTCTGGCCCTCGTATGAACTAGGATTATTGACTTCGCTCTAAAATTAACAAAATGGCGGACCTTTGATTTTTGACCAAAAACCAAGTTAAAAAATAAGGAAGATCTTCACCGATATGATTTATCCTATTTCATACGATAGCTATACACTCACAGAGAAACGTGTAAAAATTTGCAATCGATTGGGTCATTAATTTTTGGAGTTATCGTGTCCGCCATTCACAAAAGAGAAAAACGCGTTTAAAGTTTGAGATGCCCTTTAGCCGTCACTTGATGCTGACACAATAAATCGGCTATATTTTCAAGAGTTCTTGAGATTTTCACTTCAAATTTTGTAGGGACATTCGTGAATTAGTGTAGATTCGAATTAAATAAAAAAAGTTTACCCCGAGAATGGGGGGTCCCCTTAAATGAAAACAATTTGTCACAGCTGGGAGATATTTCTTCCCAAATCATGTCGTTTCGCTAATTTCATGCGTTTTTAGTCATATGTTGAAAAATGTTAAACACAACAACTTGTTGTGTATATTTATTTTATATTTACTGGAAGAATCAACAACCAACAAAATTGATGTTTGTTATTCACCTTGTAATAACGGCGGTATAAAATAAGTCCCCAAATTTGGGGGCTTATTTATAATATGAAATAACTCCCCACCGAAATGAAGGAACTCTCCAAAATAAAATGAAATAAGTCCCTAAAACGGGGACTTATTTCATAATGAAATAAGACCATAATTCGCAAAATGTAATTGCAATTTTAGAAAAATGAAATAAGTCCCCAAATTCTCATTAGGGACTTATTTCATTTTAAATTTTTGGGGGGTTTTTTCATAATGAAATAACTCCCCAAATTTTAAAATGAAATAAGTCCCCAATTATAGTTGTTTTTGTTTTGTGTATAAAAAATTGGGGACTTATTTCATTTTCTGTTTGGGGACTTTTTTCATACCGCCGTAATATCAATTACTAGAATAAATAAAATTTACCACATATCCGCTATAACGTCGATAGTTCTCCCTTTTATGCAATACTACTGCGTACAGCGATAAAAAATTTGGACTGTATAGGCAATTTGTTCTATTATGTGTATACAGTACATCAGTGCGGTTTCTTTGTGTTGGGTAATCACTTCAAATCAACATACATACGAACATAAGTAACCGCACAGTTGAGTGCCTGAAACAGCTGGTCTTTGTTTATCATTCACTTTATAAAGGGAAGTCAGTGTCGTCATTTTGGTCAGTCGTATTGGTTGGTCGGTTGTTGTTTTCGCCTGGTGCGTTATTTTTGTTTGTTTATTCATTTTTGTTCCAAATTAATTGATCATGTCGTCGTCGGGGGAAGATGTTTTGGTTCAGTTCACCAACTGTAGATTGGTAAGGAACCATCAGCTCATCAAAGATGATTTATGGATACGGAATGGACGAATCGTCAATCCGGAGCCGGTGTTTTTCGATGAAAAGAAGTTGGCACACAAACGATACGATTGCAATAATGCCATTATTGCAGCGGGGTATATTGACCTCCAAATCAATGGTATGTTCATGGAAATGCTGTTGTTGTTGTTATTTTATATGAATTGTTATCTTTATTTGGTGTACTCAAATTTAAATGAAAAACAAACGAAAGCAATAGCTCCAGCACTGAATTAGAGCTTGGAGCAATTGAACTAGAATATCTTTTGTACATATTAAATATTCAATTGTATTCCCAAACCTAAGCATTTTTGGAAGAACTAATTGAATCGAAATATATTCTAATTACATTGGTGTACACTTTGACCTCTGGAAAGCACAGTGTTTAAAAACACAACAATGCTGCAAGAATCAACTTCGTTTGCTACGATAACAAATTTTACTTTGTGATATCCAACAAATAGTAATACAATTATATATATATATATAAATTAGTACATGTACACAAAGTCTAAATATGCGTGAATAACAACTAGTTTTTTATTTTTTAAAATATTAAGTCCATAAAATATAAAGACCATAAACAATCTTCGCAAATTGGCATTAAGTTTTAATAATCTGTAGTTGTTCAGTTATTATTAAAAATCATCATTGATCCAATTACATTTCCCTGAGAAATTATCAACAATATTTGCAATCATTTGTTATGTGTATTTTTAATAACAAGATTATCTTATCAGAAAAAAGATGTCGATGGTTCTAATGTAGGCCAAGATTTCAATTGGTCATTGTAGTAGACGCTATTAACTAATGAAATATGTTGTTTTTTAAGATTTTTGGATTTGTAACGCCAATTCTTTACTATAATTTTGAGGAATTCAAAGCACATTGTTGTTGTAGCAATCATATTATGAGTACAAATTCCGGTTCGAAGACCCGACCATCGTTCGTCGAAGTTCATCATTTATAATAATGTTACCACTATATCTTCTATATATAGCATTTCCAGATTAAATGAAACCTTTTACAAATTAAATGAAACCTTTTCCAAATTAAATGAAACCTTTTCCAAATTAAATGAAACTTTTTCCAAATTAAATGAAACTTTTTCCAAATTAAATGAAACCTTTTCCAATTGGAATGAAACCTTTTACAAATGGAATGAAACATTTTCCAAATTAAATGAAACTTTTTCCAAATTAAATGAAACCTTTATTCTTATCCACGGAAATATATTTCCAGTAATTTTTAATCAATATTTGAAAATTAAATCAAAGAATATTAACAACTATAGTTGTATGGCTATGTAATTAACATAAATATTCTTTAATTCGGTGTGATTTTATTTTATATCTTTACTAAATTACACTTAAAAAATAGTAATACAAACTGGGGTATTTCTTGACATTTTAATAAATAAATATTTTAGAACAAGTATTGAATACCCGGTCCTAAATGCGAAATACATATTTGATTTAAAAAATTGTTGATGATAAGGTAACAGCTTATCATAATGAAGAGGTTCCCGACTTGTAGCTTGTGAGATTTTCAAAACCATGTCCATAACGTAGTTAGAATTATCTTGCCGAGTAAGCTGTTGAATACTTCGCTCGATTACATCAACAATGTTATGTTCCATTGAAACGTCACACAGTTTAGCTCTTGTACATAATTTTATTTTTGGAAATGCTTTTTTCGATTGGATTTACCATTGGAGAATAAGGCGGTAAGAATTTAAGGTTGCATCTTTTGGATTCGATCAAATTTTTTATGTAATATCGCTTGTGTGTTGGAGCGTTATCCATTATCAAGAACCAATTTTTCAACTCTGGATTGATTTTCTGATTTTTTTTTTATTTAGTAAAGATATAAAATAAAATCACACCGAATTAAAGAATATTTATGTTAATTACATAGCCATACAACTATAGTTGTTAATATTCCTTGATTTAATTTTCAAATACTGATTTAAAATTACTGGAAATATTATATTTCCTTGGATAAGAATAAAGCTTTCATTTAATTTGGAAAAAGTTTCATGTAATTTGGAAAAGGTTTCATTTAATTTCGAAAAAGTTTCATTTCATTTGTAAAAGGTTTCATTCCAATTTGAAAAGGTTTCATTTAATTTGGAAAAGGTTTCATTTAATTTGTAAAAGGTTTCATTTAATGTGGAAATGCTATATAGCATTTCCAGATTATCCAAATTAAATGAAACCTTTTCCAAATTAAATGAAACCTTTTCCACTTGAAATGAAACCTTTTACAAATAGAATGAAACCTTTTCCAATTGAAATGAAACCTTTTACAAATAGAATGAAACTTTTTCCAAATTAAATGAAACCTTTATTCTTATCTAAAGAAATATAATATTTGCACTAATTTTAAACCAATATTTGAAAATTAAATCAAAGAATATTAACAAATATAGTTGTATGGCTATGTAATTAACATAAATATTCTTTAATTCGGTGTGATTTCATTTAATATATTTACTACATAAAACTAAATAAATAGTAATACAAACTGGGGTATTTCTTGACATTTTAATAAATAAATATTTAAGAACAGGAATTGAATACCCGGTCCTTAATGCGAAATACATATTTGACTTAATAAATTGTTGATGATAAGGTAACTGCTTATCTTAATGAAGGGGTTCCCGACTTGCAGCTTGTGCGATTTTCAAAACCATGTCCATAACGTAGTTAGAACAATCTTGCCAAGTAAGCTTTTGAATACTTCGCTCGATTACGTCAACAATGTTATGTTCCATTGAAACGTCACACAGCTCAGCTCTTGGACATAATTTTATTTTTGAAAATGCATTTTCGATTGGATTTAGCATTGTAGAATAAGGCGGTAAGAATTTAAGGTTGCATCTTTTGGATTCGATCAAATTTTTTATGTCATGTCGCTTGTGTATTTGAGCGTTATTTTCCAACTCTGGATTGATTTTCTCAAAAAAATTTCTATAAATAATTTAAATCTGTCTGCATTGACACTGGAATTAGAAACGATTGTGTGATGTACAACTCCCGTGTTGTTTATTGCTGCAATTATAGTGACATTACGACCTCTGACCGTAAGCAACGCAATGTGTGCTCTTGTCCCTTGTCTTGAACGGGCTTTGGTTCTTCGTATGTGAAGATTAAATCCACACTCTTCAATGAATATTAATTTTTTGGAACATTGAAGGAAAATAAGCGTGGAGGAAATAGAACTAAGTTGTTGACACCACAAGTTTTAAGTCTGATCGAGTTCTATATAGAAAGTCAACCTGGAATTACCCTCAAAGCCATAAAAACTAAACTGTTGAGAGAAAATGATATAAATATTTCCACAAGCTGCATAGAAAATGGATTACGGAAATTAAAAATTACGTTGAAGAGGACCTCTATTAAAATAGAACGAATGAATGACTCCAGAACATTAGGCTTGAGACAAAAATATGCTCAAGACTTTACAAAATGGATACCCCAACAAGAAGAAAAATTAATATTCATTGATGAGTGTGGATTTAATCTTCACATACGAAGAACCCAAGCCCGTTCAAGACAAGGAACAAGAGCACACTTTGTGTTGCTTACGGTCAGAGGTCGTAATGTCACTATAATTGCAGCAATAAACAACGCGGGAGTTGTACATCACACAATCGTTTCTAATTCCAGTGTCAATGCAGACAGATTTAAATTATTTATAGAAATTTTTTTTGAGAAAATCAATCCAGAGTTAGAAAATAACGCTCAAATACACAAGCGACATGACATAAAAAATTTGATCGAATCCAAAAGATGCAACGTTGCAATGGAACATAACATTGTTGATGTAATCGAGCGAAGTATTCAAAAGCTTACTCGGCAAGATTGTTCTAACTACGTTATGGACATGGTTTTGAAAATCCCACAAGCTGCAAGTCGGGAACCCCTTCATTAAGATAAGCAGTTACCTTATCATCAACAATTTATTAAGTCAAATATGTATTTCGCATTTAGGACCGGGTATTCAATTCCTGTTCTTAAATATTTATTTATTATAATGTCAAGAAATACCTCAGTTTGTATTACTATTTATTTAGTTTTATGTAGTAAAGATATTAAATGAAATCACACCGAATTAAAGAATATTTATGTTAATTACATAGCCATACAACTATATTTGTTAATATTCTTTGATTTAATTTTCAAATATTGGTTTAAAATTAGTGCAAATATTATATTTCCTTAGATAAGAATAAAGGTTTCATTTAATTTGGAAAAAGTTTCATTCTATTTGTAAAAGGTTTCATTTCAATTGGAAAAGGTTTCATTCTATTTGTAAAAGGTTTCATTTCAAGTGGAAAAGGTTTCATTTAATTTGGAAAAGGTTTCATTTAATTTGTAAAAGGTTTCATTTAATCTGGAAATGCTATATATAAAAGAGCTTAGTGTTAAGTGAGTGAGTGACTGACAGATCATCGCCCTGACGAAACGGCTAAAGCTAGAAGCTTGAAATTTTGTGTGTGGGTTGGTGTTGGTGTGTAGGCGTGAGATAAGGCTGGGTTTTTGGAAACTCGAACTAGAAGGGTACGAAAAGTACTAAAATGTACCAAATATGGTACCCTTTGTATTAGGCGAACGGGAAGAGCTAGAATTCTGAAATTTAGAATGTGGGTCACTGATGTAAAGTTAGGAAGATGTACAAAAGCGTTTTTGGAAATTCGTACTAGAACGGTACGAAAAGTACTAAATATGATACCATTTGTATTTGGCGAACCGGTAGAGCTATAACTCTGAAATTTGGATTGGTAGACGCTGAGTGTAGGATAGATGTACCAACGGGTTTTTGGAAATTCGAACTATAAATATCCAAAAAGTACTAAAATGTACTTAATTTTGTACAATTTCGTAGCATGTGAATTGATAGAGCTAAAAACTTGAAATTTGGAATGCGAATTAGGGATGAGATGTAGAGTCCATTTAAGGAGATGGTTTTGAAAGCGTGTACTCATGTGTACGAAAAGTACTATATATGATACTATATTTGGAACAAATTTAATTTGGAGATCCAAATCAAGCTGGAATCCTGAAATTTGAAATTAACATTATCGTCGGAGTGTAGGATTGGGAATGTACGTAGTTTTGGAATTTTTTACCCAGTTTCAGTAATTTATATTCATGGGTACTAAATGTTACTAAAATTGGTACAATTTGAATTTTATGCAAACCAATAGAGCTAGAATCATGAAATTTGGGTGGGGTGTAAGATCGAGATATGTAGGAAGTTTTAAAAATTTTTACTAATGTGTACTAAATTTGGTACAATTTGAATTGTGGGTGAACCGATAGATTTGGAATCCTAAATCTTGGATTTAGGATCACTCTGGGGGTGAAAGTTTGGGTTAAGTGGGACGTTTTGGAAATTCGTACTGCTGTGTACTAAATTTGGTACAATTTGAATTGTGAGTGAAACGAAAGAGTTGTAATCCTGAAACTTGGATTTAGCATCTCTGTTTGGGGTAAGTAAGCAGTTTTCGAAATTCGTACTACTGTGTACTAAATATCGTACAATTTGAACTGGAGGTGATCCGAAAGAGTTGGAATCCTGAAACTTGGATTTAGGATCACTGTGGGGGTGTAGGATTGGGGTATTTAGGAAGTTTTGGAAATTGGTACTACTATGTACTAAATTTGGTACAATTTGAATTGTGGGTGAACCGATAGAGCTGGAATCCTGAAACTTTGAGTTAGGATCACTGTAGTGGTGTAGGATTGGGGTATGTAGGAAGTTTTGGAAATTCGTACTACAGTGTACTAAATTTGGTACAAATTGAATTGTGGATGAACCGATAGAGTTGGAATCCTGAAACTTGGATTTAGGATCACTGTGGGGGTGTAGTATTGGGGTCTGTAGGATGTTATGGAAATTCATACTACTGTGTACTAAATTTGGTACAATTTGAATTGAGGGTGAATCGATAGAGTTGGAATCCTGAAACTTGAAACTGTGAGGGTGTAGGATTGGGGTCTGTAGGAAGTTTTGGAAATTCGTACTACAGTGTACTAAATTTGGTAAAAATAGAATTGTGAGTGAACCGATAGAGTTGTAATCCTGAAACATGGATTTAGGGTCACTGTGGGGTTGTAGGGTTAGGGTAAGTTGGAGCTTTTGGAAATTTGTACTACTGTGTACTAAATTTGGTACAATTTGAATTGTGAGTGAACCGATAGAGTTGTAATCCTGAAACATGGATTTAGGGCAGGGCTGCCAGATTTGACGATTTTTTAGTCAAAAATTGAAAAATGACGATTTGACGATTTTTGCCCAAAAATGACGATTTTTGGTCATTTTAGTGATATTGCAATATTTGGGTTCTTTTTGTTATGGCAACATCAAAAATGTATAAAGCGAAAAAAAAGTAAAAAAATATGAATATTTGGCATATGTGTGTGAGGTATACTTTGTATTGTTACAAAGCCAACAACAGTTTAAGTTTACCCAGATATATGAAAAACTACCAATCAGCTGTGCCGTTCTCTGGGTAGACAGCAACAAAACAAATAAAAATTAACGGTTGTTGTTTTTTGACACGGGCAAATAGAAGAAAATTGGTGAACGGAAAAGTTGTTATATTAAATTTAAGTTTCAATTTATACAAAGTTATTACAATTTTAAAAAGATTCGATTTGAAAGCATTTTTAAAATTGTATCTATGATATGTCCCACGTATATTAGTAATGAAAAGAATAATTAATTTTTCGATATCCTTAAAGAATTTCCACATTTTGTGAACGAAGATGAAAAACAAAAATTGGATTCAGAATTTCGCGAACTAAGGTTGTTTAATTTGGTAACATTTGTGAAAATGATGAAACCTATTTATTTCGTTTTTGGAATGCAATATTTGATTTGAAACGTGGTGATGGTTCATATGTTTTTCCTATAATAACTAAATTTGTACCGAAGGTAATGGTATTACCCCATTCCTCAGAAAATGTTGAGCGTGTTTTCAGCCAAGTAAATCTTAATAAAACGAAAAGTCGAAATTCCCCCAATAAGGCTTCAATGGAGAAATTTATACCAAAGATTATTAAAAAGTTAACAAAACAAATTGTTATAATACGTTAATTAAAACCGACATGTTGAAAATGATTAACACAAATGTTTCTTTTCAAAATGAATGACTTTATTAAAGTCGAAGTAAGATTACTTTTAGAGTGTAGGATTAATGTAGTTTTAGAAATTCTTACCTATGAGTATGAGAATTACTAAATGGTACTAAATTTGAAACAATTTGGATTTGGTTGAATCTTGAGATTTGGAACTTAGATTACTGTTGAAGTGTAGTAATGAGCTATGGAGACAACTTTGGAAACTCGAATTTATGTGTACCAATAGTAAATAGAATAGAAAATTCACTAAATTTGGAAAAATTTAAAGTTGGGTAACGGAGATAGCTGGAAACCTACAATTTAGAATTTTGGTCATTGACAGAGAGTTAGAAAGAAGGACCAAAGGGTTTTTGGTACTAAATTTAGTGGAGGTGACGGTATAGAGGTAGTCTTGATGTATAATTATGTGTTCGAAAAGTTCTAAATGGAATTACATGTGGAACCTGTACGTTTTTGCTAAGGTGTGGATTTCGGAAAATAGTGCTTATGTGTATGAAGAGTACTGGTAATAAACTTGATATTAAATGTAGGAATAGAGGTGGAATTCAGAACTATAGTACAACTAATTATTCGGTATTCACGATTTCCATATGAAATATTTTTTCATTCCCTTTCCGCATACGAAGTAGCGGGTACTTTGCTAGTATATAGATATATACATAAGAGTTGCGTTATAAATGACCGACTGGTGACGGGATTTGTGCGTAGGCGTGTGATATTACGGGCTTTTTGGAAATTCGTGCTAAAACTTTTCTGCGCTCGAACAATTGGAAGAAGAACTCTGACATTTGATATACAGCTTTGTCAATAAGAAAGGAAGTGGTATACGCGAAACAAATTTTTGGAAATTAGTATTAAAGGTACTAAAAAGTACTAAATATCATATTACAAAGAAACATGTAGGGATAGATATATGAAACTTGATATGTATTTTAAGCTATTAAAAATAGAATGAACGGCAAAAATATTTTTTGGAAATTAGCACTCAAATGTACTAAAATATTATATTACAATAGAAACGATACAAATAGAAAGCTTTGAAATTAGGACCAAACTACTCCAAAAGTGGCCTTTGCATTTGATTTTTCATATAAGTTTTTACTCGATCGACAGATCCACTTCCTGGTTACAATTTCGAAATAAAATTATATGATTTCTTTTAAATATTTATATAAAAATTTTATAATTCTTGATGTTTCTGAAGAAACAGGGTCAAGTATAGGGTGTTCTCAAGTAAGCGAATTTTACAATTAATTTTGAAAATACGTAATACAATAGAATTTTGGTTTAACGATTATGCGATTTAACGATTTCGCGATATAACGGTGGAGCAATTCCACTACATTGTGTAGCTTATATAACGATGGTCACCAAAACAGTTGTACTCGTAGTTATGTAAACATGAATATGTCTGCAAGAAAGAGAATATCGTTATGAGAAAAATATAAAAAAGATCATCGTAAAGGTGTATGTGTAAAATTTTAGAAATTCAATTTAATTATGGCCAATCGACTACTTTGACTATTGTAAAGTCTAGTAAAAATATTACTCAAAAGAAGGTATTGAAAGCAGCGTTCGAAAATAAACATTATGGTACCGTTCCATAGTGTTCTGTACCATAACAAGGTGGATAGGTACACTAAAATAACGTACTGTACCGTTACACAAACACTAAAAATATTTTAAGCGTTACTGTTCCGGAGCACAACGAAAATCTTAGCGTACCAGCTGCGGTACACTAAAAAATTGTAGAGTACCGACAGCGGTACTCTAAAAATCGTAGTGTACCGACTGCGGTACATTAAAATCGTTGAGTTCCACTGGTCAGAACACTAAAAATGTTGGTGTTCCACTGTTCGGAACACTAAAAATGTTAGTGTTCCACTGTTCGGATCACTAAAAATGTTAGTGTCCCACTGTTCAGAACACTAAAAATCGTTGTGTTTCACTGGTCGAAACAATACAAATCGTAGCGTTCCACCTCTGTTCTGTTTTTTGAGGTAAAATGAGATCAAATAATAAAAAATAATAATGAATATAACTTTATTAGCAATTACAAAAGGTAGGTATTTTGGCCAGTTTTTGTGACAAAATTATACAGCTTTGGATAAAATTTTCATTAATTTACACAGCGAACGTGATTTTTTCCATAATATTAGGAGAAAAATGTTTTCTTAAAAAAATTATACCGACATCCATCTATGATTCATACTTTTAGGAAATTTTAGCAAAAATATTCAAAATTTGGTTATTGTCACACAATCAACATAATTATTACGTGCTTATTCATGAAAAGAATTGTACGAATTACGTGGATATGAAAAAAGTAGTTTTATGATATTGGGATAAATATTACAACACCACATACAAGTACCATATAAAAAACGAATTTCATATATTATTGGAATATTGTGATTTTTGTACAGGTAGTCTTATGCCGTTACGAGATGGCCGTCACTAGACGCCCCTTTTTTAGTTATAAAATATTTATTATGTTAAACTGTTGATGCTAATATAATATTACTAATTTTTAATAAAATATAAACAAATGCAAATTTAAAAAGATGTTATATTTATTAAATCTATTGAAAACCATAAAAATATAAATTTTATTCAAACAAAAAATAAAAGATAAATACATCATTTGGTTTTCCGACAAATGGAACACTACGATTTTTAGTGTTCCGGCCGCGGTACGCTACGATTTTTTAGTGTTCCGACCGCGGTACACTACGAGTTTTAGTGCTCCGACAGCGGTACACTAAGAATTTCGTTGTGCTCCGGAACAGTAAAACTACAATATTTTTTAATGTTCGTGTACCGGAACACTAATGCTAAAATTTGTTTATTTTTCACAAAAGGATTCACTACCTACCTAGTTGCTGTTTTCTTATTCACCTCAAGCTGTCCGACCTTGTATTGTTGTATGATGGTAGCTACTAAATCGAAAAAAATGTCAAAATCGTTCTCAGAGTGCAAGTAATACAAAACGTTCTGGAAACATGTAAAAATGTCAATATTATATGGCAATACTTCGAAAATCAATCAGAAGTTAACATTGCCGGTTACAATTTTTTCTATGCCAAGTTTTCGTGTAAAAAGTTAACGAAGATAATCCCATTTTGGTAAAAGTAGTAGATTCCTTAATTACAATTTTTAAACTAGTGAAAATACAAAATACGAGTATTATGCATATTATTTTATAACTTTGTAATATTTCAGGTGGTTTTGGTGTTGACTTTTCCTATGATACCGATACAGTAGAAGAAGGTATCAACAAAGTTGCAAGGGGACTAATCAAAACCGGAGTAACCTCATTTTGCCCAACAATTGTAACATCCCCAGTGGAAACATATCGTAAAGTATTACCACGCATTCCCGAAAAAACCAACGGTGCCGGAGTCCTAGGTGTTCACCTTGAAGGACCATTTATAAACATAAATAAGAAGGGAGCTCATCCCGAAGAATGCATAAAGACATTGGATAATGTAATTTGATATTAATATGATAAAAATTGGATACATTTACTTGTTTTATTTTAAGGGATTTCAAGGCCTCCTTAATGTCTATGGCACACTGAAGAATGTCAAAATCATAACTCTTGCACCGGAACTGGAATCATCGGACAAAGTAATTAAACAACTAACGGACCAAGGAATAACAGTTGCTGTGGGCCATTCGACAGCTAGCTTGATACATGGTGAAGTAGCCGTACAAAATGGTGCATCTTTAATAACGCATTTATTCAATGCCATGTCAAGTGTAATTTTCTATTTTTTACATATACAACGAAATCTAGACGGGACTGTAGATTATTTTTTTATTTATTCAAAAATATGGAAAGATTAGCATTTATTTTTTAATATTCAAACGATTATAGTTTCATCACCGAGATCCGGGTCTAGTTGGTCTTCTCGCTTCGGATGCTATACCTAAGGATCAAACTGTTTATTTTGGTATTATATCAGATGGTGTTCACACTCACCCTACTGCCTTGCGTATTGCTCATCGAACCCACCCACAAGGATTATGTCTAGTTACAGACGCCATATCTGCCCTTGGATTGGAGGAAGGCATCCACCATATTGGTCAATTTAAACTTGAAGTAAAGGATTCCAAAGCATTTGTTGCCGGTACCAACACACTCTGTGGCAGTATCGCTCCCTTAGATGAATGTGTACGCATTTTCAGGAAAGCAACAAGTAAGTCCATATAGTAAAATATACACACAAGATATCAATCCAATTTATAATGTTTCAGACTGTTCGACTGTATACGCAATCGAAGCTGCTACTTTACATCCAGCAAAATGTTTAAAAATAGAAAAGTCAAAAGGAACCCTTGACTTTGACTCAGATGCGGATTTTATAATTTTGGACGATGATTTGAACGTCTTGTCAACGTGGATCGATGGCCAATGTGTGTATTGTAATAATAATGTCACAAAGAAAATATTTGACTGTAATGGTTCACGTTTAAATTGATTGTTTCCCCAGGAGTGTCTTAGTCAACATACATATTTACTATGTATAATATTGTTTTTATACCTATTATACCTTCTGTAATAAATGTTTTATTGTTTTTTTAAAATCATAACTCAAGACGTTTTAATCTTATAAAATATATCCAATTAAAATTCCTAATAATTGGGTTTTCATTCTTCGACCATTTTCGAATAATGCTTAGTAAAATTCTCTTCAAACTTGAGGTTGGCTTTTTATCATTATTGTGTATAGTTTTTATGTTACTGTGTGCCACTGTTTGTAATTGAATTAATAATAGTACCTTGTTTGTATTTATACGAAGTTAGTTTCTTATTGTGTATTCATAGTATGTAATCAGGAACTAGGTAACATAGTATGTACATGCGTAGATTTGAATAATTAATAAACTTATACATGGAGTCGGTCAAAATATGTATGTCCATCTTTTAATTAGTAAACTATTACCCCAGATTGAAACTGGCATAAATAATTTTAATCGATATATACAATTTTTGAAAACAGATTATAAACAGTTCAGATAAGAATGATCAAAAAGGCGCATAATATTTGTTAAAACCTAAAATGTGTTTTTTGTATTTTTAATTATGTTATATTTAAACTACAATTTGAACAACGTATGTTTACAGTGGTATTTATAACCACAGATAAACTGTGGTGTGTGAATAAGCTGAAGAAAAGCAAAACTTTGTAACCGCAGACAACTTCAGGAGACAATTATTCTGACGTAAAATCATCGTTACTTGTTGTTTTTGGAATCGCACTTGGCCCTTTGTTCAGATTATCGTATAGGAAAAATTGTTTGAATTGAATAGGTTGTTAGGAATTCATTTGCCAAGACAAGAGAAAAAAACTGAAAATAATAATTAACTTTATGATTAAGGCTATTTACTCAATAAATGTTCAATATGTTACAATTCAAAACAAAATATGTGTTAATTAGTTTGTAAAGAGACATTTTTTTAAAGAGGTGATGAGGAGAGTGTGTTTCTTGTGGCGTTTCCAATGAAATTAATAATTTTGGAAACCATAGAAGGGAAGGCAAATGGGGGAGTAGCAATGCTAGTATTCCTTTATCAAGAAAGAAAAAAACTCACTGTTGAACCTAAGAAAAACTGAAATTAGAGTTATGACAGGAGTCATTACTGGTTATAGCAATATCAGGGGCATTACCAGTAAGAGGGACCATGATTACAGCAGACTCTGTGACGGCGAGGAGGAGACGCAGACAATTGAACATCTCCTGTGTCGCTGTCTAGTTCTGCCCTACAGACGGCACAGATTAGTGGGTGCTCACTTTCCACCGTGTCTAAGCTTCCTTTAAACTATGGAACTTACTTTAATCTACAACATCATCAGAAACCTGTTTTTTGTTTTTTTTTTTTCAAAATTGCTACAACCACCGACGCTAATTACTAACTTGTCTTCTCTATCCCCTTTCTCCCTTATAGATCACAATGGACCGGACGGTCTCCCAGTGCTGCAGTTACAGTTAGTGACTGCACATCCCCAAACTTAACCTAAAAATGCGTTTATAATAAGGAGTTTAATTAAAAAAGTTAGAGAATATCGGTCTAATTAAAACCCAAATATTTAATGAAAAAATTGAAAATATTTCCTAATCTATTAGCCCTTATTTGAAATAAAAGCAAAATACTAGTGATATCCCTAATAAATCGCCTACACTACTGTATTAAAATTTATGTCAACTTCTTGATATCTGTCGCTAGGACTTAACGACTACTTTATTTTGGTTAATAAACGAAATTATAAACAATTTCTTTATTTTTCTTTATTTTATTTTATTCATAAAGGCAAAGAAAATGTACGTTTTATAAAAAAACAATAAGAAACCACAATTTTCCTTGCCGATTATTGCAAAAAACGAATCCATATCAATGTATTTAGCATTTCTACTGCCGTTAATATACAGACAGGCTGGTTGTCTATTTCGTCTCGATGTCATCAATCTTCATGTTTTGTTATATGCACGCTGCATAGCCTGACATTGAAGCTGCGTGAGAATACTCTTTGTACACTGGAGAATTTTAAATTGTTGATGAAATTGTTAAATTTCAACGAATACTAACAGACGTGATAGTACTTCCTAACCGAAATATAATATAATAAAACTAAACAATTGTTTTTTGAGTGAATACAACTTTATTAATATTTAAATATGGAACAAATACACATTTTTTTCTTCTCCAAAGGTTACAAATGTTAATCATAAAGTGTTAAGAATACAATTGTGTATGTATTATGTATACATAATTCTAAATGTATTTTTATATATGTATATATATGAGGGGAGGAGAGGCTGTATATAGTATTTTGTGTGTTTTATTTTAATAGTTTTTTTTTTTTTTTTTTTTTTTGTATAATTAAATGTTTTGTGTAATTTTTAAAATATGTAAAGATATAATATATATATTTTGTTAAATGTATATAATATTAGTAAAGACAAGACAATATTTCTTGTATTTCTATGTGGTTTTAATACACTTTCTTTGTAAAACCTTTGTTATTTTTGTTTGCTTTCGCTTTCAAAAATATATATATTTAAGTTATTTTTGGGTTTCATTAAAAATTTGCAATAACTTTTTTGTTTTTTTTTATTTATTTGTTTCTCTTTATTTAAAATATTTGGTGTCTAGTATTGGTAAATTGTGTGTTCTTTTTTTATTATTTTCTTTGTTTCGATACAGTTTTGATATAAAAAATAAACAAAAACTGTGTCAAACCCTTATTTTGTTTTAAAACAAACAAAAGAAACTATCCATTACTAAAAAATAAAGGCATTTCCTTAAAAACAAAGACGTCTAATGTCAAATATAAATGTATAAGTTTTTTTTTTCTTTTTAAATGTGTCTTTTTTATTTTTTATATATAAATTCGTTTTAACATGGACTAAGACACAGCAAAACTGTAATTTTTATAAGCAATAAAACTCTAATTCGAAATATTTCCTATACTGGTTGTCATTGTTGTCGGGTTTCCGATATCTTTTAGATTTTTTTATTTCCTTTTTGGCAATTTTTGTTTACAAAATCTTAAAGTTTTGAAAAAAAAAACGAATAAATATTGTTTCCTTATAGGATATGATAAAAAGACAAAACGAAGGCAATCGTAACTGAAGAATTTGAAAAGTCACAGTTTTCGAGCAGATTCGAATATGCATATGAGTTATACTTTCGCTTGAGCGTGTTAATACCCATTTAATAAAATTAGAAACACATATACATAATTTTTTTGAACTTTCCACTTCAGTTATTTGTTTTATTTGTATTGAATTTAGGGAAAACATTATCGCGGAGAGATAAAATGCCTACAGATGATAAATGAGTTCTTATTTTCACAATTTTTTATATTTTTTTATTTTTAATACTTCAAAAACTGTTGATATGTTAATTTTTATAAGAACTTCTAAACTTCAAATGCTCTATTTGTTATTATTGTGTTTTAATTGTTGTTGGTTTTCAGTTGCTTGTCGGTTGTCAACATTCACCTAAATAATATTCTATTAGCTGGTTTTGAATGAATTTGTTTTCTTATTTCTTTTGTGGTTTTGTTTTTAATACATATCCATAAATATATGATTTTAAAATAATTCGTGTATATGATTTAGTTTCAATTTCCCATTATTATAAGAATATTAAAAAGATTTGTTGTTCAATAAATTTAAAAATATTGGTTCATTGCAACATTCCGTTTATTAGTTGTTTCTGTTTATTTCTTTGTATTTTTCTGTCTAATTGATGTTTTGGTTTTTGTTTTGTTTTTTATTCCCATTTTATATTTTCTTCTTAAAAAATAAATAAAAGTGGCCAAAGCTTATTGTCAGAAGCGTCTTTAAACTATTTCACTATTTCGTTATTTGTTCATATTTTTGTTGTTTTCTTATACACAAAAAAAGTAGACATTGTTGAAAAATAACATACTTTCCTGTTCTTTTTATGTAAAATATGTAAATTTGTAAAATATAAAAAAACAATGCCATGAACAAAAAGAATTGAAAAGGCGACAGTACAGTTTTGTTTTTCCTCTATAGGGATTTCTATTTCATATTGAATTTTTCATTGTGTCTTACACATATATATATATAGAAAATACAATAAACACTATTAATTTCGTTAATATTTTTATTCGGTTTCAAAATTATTATACCATTTTGCAATATTTTGGTCAGTATGTTAACGATTTTTCATTAAAGTAATTTATATAATTTTAGTTATTTTGTTTTTTTTTTCTTTGTATTGAGTTGGGAACTTTAATGTTTTGGCTATACTAAAATTTCGAAAATAATTGACCAATACTTCTCCGTAGCAGTTAAAAATTAGAGTCTGGATTAAATCATAAATTGTTGCTGTCATTGTCATTCGTATTGAAACTTGATTATTGGAGAACATCCCAGATAGTTTTCTAAATTCGAAATGGTGGAAAAATATGTTAAAAAATTAATAAATAAATTTACAGACCATAAGTTTTATGGCTGTAGATATTTTGATTCTAATCAATTTTCCATTTAAAAATATTACCTGTATCACTAAAACCAGATTAGAAAATAATTCTGTTAGAGAAATAGGAAAAAGCCCTTTTTGTACGAATTTCTAGAATTTTTAACACCTTACCGCCTTCTCTTAAAACATTTGACTCTTCCTTAAAATGTTATCGAACTCATTTATACGATTACTTCAACCTCAATTCATCTTAAATTCATGGGTTTTGCTTATTTGTTTGTGTTTTTATTGCATAACTGATTTCAACATTTAAATAAATATAACTATAATAAATTATATATTTTTATATTGATAATTGTGATATATTAATAAGATATTAAAACCTGTAAATTGAAATTAGTGGTTGAGAGTAGATATAATATTGAAGTCCTTTGCCCTATGTGATAGGTCGCTACATCAAATAATGGAATAATAATAATAAATGTTTTTGAAGTACCATGGTTCTGAACCCCTCCAACTGAATAGACGTTAAGATATCATTAAGCTAATACACTGTTAGTTTTAAGCTTTTGGAGTAGTTTATTTTTTGGGCTAGATTCTCGTTTATGAAATAAATTGAAATTAAATGCGTTCTGACTACCATGTTAAGGTTGTTTATAATATTTCTGCCGCCACTGTCTTTATTATGGAAGTTTCGGCGTACTCATGCTAGAATTCCATTGAGGAGAGCAGGGCTCTACGAACACGAAGGAAAACATTTATTCATTAAAAACAATTTTTTTTCTGAAGATATATCAAAGTTTAATTGAAATACATACGAGTATACATGAATACTGCCGCCTGTATACATCCAATAAGGAAGCACCACCACGTAAGGGGGATCCTTGATATTTATTTATGTACGCTATACTTCTAAAGTTAAATATTTTAATTATTTTATTTTCATGTAGAACATTCGTTTGGATCCTGCTTCTAACAAATCGATACTTATTCTTAATTTAGTTTTGTATTTGACACGACTTTTTTGTTTGTCCAATTCTGTGTATTCTAACGTAGACTTTTGCATGAATATAAAACTAATAAATTCTAATATAATTGTATTTTTAAATGAATAATACAACTTAATAACAAACTGGCTGTTGAAGTAGATTTCTGTAGTTGGTTTCATATCCCTTCTCATATTCCATCATAATGCGGATTATGGTGTGAACGCGAAAGGGTAGGTCGCCCCTTGGTTGGCAGGGGTGGGAAAGTGAGGCATGGGAACGTTCGATAAACAAAAAAAAAATTAGTGAAATCGTCCAAGGAAGAGTCCGTCCGATTAAATCAGTTCCAGCAAATAACTTATGGTAGTGGGGGAAACCTTGAGCGTATTTCCGTTTTTCTCCTACGAATAGTATGTCCACATAATAAATAGTGATGTGAGCCTTAATGCCACCACCACCAATACAAAAGTCGTACAACGGAGTTGTGTGTGGTCAATTAATTTCGAACAATTTGAGAGCATAGCATATTTATCTTCACAATTGTTGTATTTTCTGGTTTTGCGTTGACATTTTTCTTTGTATAGGATCGATTTTAAAGCATTGTATAAAGATCAGTTAAAAGAGTGTGCATTGATTTATGTAATTTCCACTTTCATTTTTGTTTTTATTTATTTTTTTTTCATTAAATATTATTAGTAGGTATGTATATAATTTTGTTTGTAGTTATTTTACCATTTTTGTTTTGTTGTTGTTGTTTTTTTGGTATTTCAATCTACATAGTAAGTAAATGGATTTTTTGTTTTGTTATATGTATGTAAAATTTGAAAATTTCTATAAAATATAAATATCATGTAGTTATTGTTCAAGTAAAATCAAAAAATGTGAATAAGAAAAAATTTTGATTTCTTTGTTTTTTTATTTGTTTGTTTGTTTGTTTTTGTCTTTAAATACCTGATTGCATTTGCAGTTAATTGTGATTTTCAAAAACGTTTTTACTTTGTATTATTATATGATTTGTTGTTTTTGTATAGTTTGGTTATTAATGTAATTTAAGAATCTCTTTTTAGGCAACAACATTGGTTAATTATTCTACAATTAAGTTTGAAAGATTATAATTTTCGTTAATTTGTTTTGTTTTTCTTTTTTTTTTTTGAGTTTTGTAAATATTGCCAATGGAATATTGGTAATTTACATTTTTTTTGTTTATATAATATAGTGTTTTATTGTTGTTTTGACTTTGTAAATAGCAGTATGAACTATGGCCAACACCACTTAGTTAATTTAGTTACAATGAGCAAAATATATCGCTTGACTTTTTTTGTATATTTAAAAAAACGGGACATTATAAATAAAAGGTTTTATAATTTCTTGTTGTTTTTTTCTTTGTTTTATTTATTAGGAGGGCACACATATGTCGGTTTGTATATACACAAAGTTCATTGTTTAATGGTACAAATTACATTTTGTTTTTGTTTTTCTATAATTGTCCTTTCAACTTTGTTCAATAAAACATTGTGCAATTTCATTTCGAAAAGCTTTTGTTTTTAGTTTTGTCAACTTTTTTATAATAAATATGTTTTTACTTATCAATTATTATTATTATTTAAATAGTATTCGTATGTATTTTTCAATGTTTTTCAATGTATTGTGTTAATTTTGTTGCTTTAAATTGAAATAAAAAATAATTTAAATATTTGCTTTATTTTTTGAAAAAAAAGGGAATACATCACAACCATATTATATATATATATATATTCATATAAAAATAATAATTTTACAAAATTAAATAAAGAATAAAATTTGTTATAAGAAACCATGTACACGTGTACATACATATAAAATACTTAAATTTTCAATGGATATAATTTACATTTGTTTTAGTTAAATTTTCGAAAACTGTCAAACAGATTGTTGGAATTTCGAAAATGTGTCGAATATATATGCACAAATTAATATAATAAACAATGCACAGCTGTTTTAGAAGTACTTACAAATAAAATAGCCGTATTACAGCTATAACTCCAAAAATGTTCTCTTCTTCTTGTTAAGAGAATTCAAAATCCTCAATTCCAAAATGTAAAATTGGTATTTAGAAGTTTTAAAAATGAACTCAAACACCTATGCCCAAAAGCGAAGCGATCATAAAAAAAATAAGCCTTTATGTATTTCATATTTTCGTTATTCGAAATAAACAATCAATCAACTTTGCCGAAGTTCAAAGCATTTTTTTATTTGAAATCCCAAATAATAATTATTGTTTTCTTTTCCAATTGAAAATTGTAAGCATTTCATGTACATATATGTATGTGTGGTGGTGAACAGGGTTTGTGTTTCATTCTGGAATTTCATGTAAATGTTTCATTAAGTTTTGGGAAGACATAAAATTTGTGAGAGACGTATTTGATGTGTGTAAATGTTAATATTTGGTAAATATTTTACAAAAAATAAAATTAAAGCATTGTTGGATTTCAATAGTCCTCTTATATATCAATATTCGTAAAATTCTTTTCTTAACTGGTGCTTTTCTTTTGTAATATGATGTTTGTTATGATTTATTTGACCAACAAACGTGTATAATATATGTTTTGTGTATATATATTAACTATGTATAATATGTACGTATGTATAAATATTATTGATTATAACTTATTTTTCCCATTATATCCTACAATTCATATATTTGGTTGTTTCATTTCAAAAATGTGTTTTTTATAGTATTTAAAGTTTGTCGATTTTTTCATTCTTTTGTTATTAAATTTATTGTTCTATTGATTTTAGTTTTGGATTTTGTTGTTATAGAAGTTAGAGCTAATAGTTATTCATTTTTAAATTGATATCTGAATTTTATATTATTGGTAGAAATAGTGACTATTTTTTTTATAAATTTTTGCTAAGTAAATAAGAATTATAAAAAATATCAAAACATTTTATTGGATGGATTGTGTAAACCTAATTTATTAAACATTCTGTCAAATGTCTACATTGCGTTCTATTCTACTATTTTGGATATTTGACTTGGTGTCCCTGCCCTTAACGCAAAAGACCACAGGCCAATTAGGGTACAAATGTTTTCTGATGTTTTTTTTTTTCGTAAAAATGTTTACAATTTACTTTGAATTCTTGGCGAAGATGTTCGTGATTATCTAAAACAAAGTGTGAAAGATTTAAAATTCCTGGTGCGAACTAAGTATAAATAAATAAAAATTAAAAATGTGTTTTTTGCTTACATACAGCATTTAGATTTGTGTATTTATAATAATACAAATTAAAAAAGAAATAACATTTAAATAGTTTTCAAACCGAATCGAATTCAAATCAAATATAATGAATTCGAAGATCACCCGCGATCGGTCAACAACAAATGGGTGGTATTTTAAAAATATATCGAACATCTCAACAGAAATTGTCAGTTTTATTACCACTATTTAGTAAATTGTAAACATGTTTTTAAAATGTTTGGCAATCGAGCAAAATAATAATAATAAGTATTTATAACTAAAATGGAAATAAGATATGTAAAGGCATTTTATTTTATACAAATTTTTTATTTTTTACTTTTTTGTAGATTAAAAAACACAATATATTGTCAACTGGGTAATAAAGTAAGAATAATTAATAAACAATTAAGTCTTTGTCCTGATCTTGAAACGTGTATAATTAGGCTTGTGCAAACATGCTTACACACGTTTGAAAAAATAAATACAATCAACCAAAGTTCAAATTCTCTATCACAGGTGGGAATAACATAAAAAAAAACAAACTTCAAATACACGAAAAATATTTCTTATTTTTGTAACGGCTTTGTAATAATATTTGTTGTTGTTGTTTATTTCTGTTTGTTGGTTTGTCACTTGGTATAATAATAAAATATGTATAAATTTGCAGGATTTGTTGACTTATAAATATGTAAAATTCAGATTTGACTTACATGTACATATAGTATATACAAATACAAATATGTATATAAGTATATGTATACATCATATATATATACGTATATGTATTACAATAAATGGTGTAAAAAGCCTAAGGAATACAGTCAGCAAAATTTTTGTAGTGGTAATTTTATATAATTAGTATTTTGGTTTTGTTTTTTTTTTTTTTTATTAACTACACATATCTTTTATTTTTGTTTTGTAAATATTTTTTGTATGGTTTAAATATAAGAATTGAAGAATAAAGTTTTATATTATTGGTGTTTCTTTAATGTTTTCGAAAAAACTGTTGTTTTTTGTTATATATATATGATGCCAAAAAATGGCTAAATATATGTATGTATATGTGTTTATTACAATTTTTTTTTTTGTTTTATTTAAATTGAGGCAGCTTTTATTCTTTATATATTTTATTTGTTTTTTTTTTCTTTTCCAAAAATGAATTAATTAGAAATGTTGGAATGATTTTGTTTATAACTTCTTATTAGTCTTAATATGAAACATTTAACATTTAACACAACACAAAACTAACACTCGGAACTCTATCTTTATATGTTTTTTTATATATTTATATTTTGTTTATATTCAAATTTTTATTGGACATTTCTATTTAATTCATTTCTATTTTATTCATTGTGTGTGTGAATTTCTTTCAATAAATTACGCAACAAAATTGTCATAGATATTGCAAAAACAAGATATTCTATTCCTTGAAATTCCCAAACAATTTAAACAGTGAGGTTATGTTTAAAATACTTTCTCACAAACATACAAACATGTTTCAAGGTAAATCATTAACGAATCGCCATTTAAATTGTAGTTTTCATAATAATGATATAATTGCGAACAACGATTTGTGTCCATTTTTTGACTCTAATCACTCTCAGAATATCGAGCCATATTCGCCAAAAAAAAACGTAGTCCTCTAATTTGAAATTTTACAGTAGAAGGTTTCTTTTAATAAATTCAGATTTAATAAAGCTATTATTTTAAAATTTAGAACTATAGTTGTGTTATAAACTAGTTGAGTTTGGAACTATATTCCTAAATCTCAAAATAATAGCTTTATTAAATCTGTATTTATTAAAAGAAACCTTCTACTCTAAAATTTCCAATTTGAGGGTTACGTTTTATTGGCGAATATGGCTCGATATATAGATAGATGCAAAAGTTTTTTAATTTTTCGAGCAATCATCTGATTATCTTGATTTTAGATGTTCAAGAAATCCAAAACGGGAAATATATATTCTGTGGACCATATATTCCATTTTCCGAATTTTACATAAAGTCACATTATATTAATATTTTACCTTGAGGAAGTTAGAGGGTTTGGAGTGATTTTGCTAGAAAAGTTATGTATTCTTCAATTGTTTACAATTTATTACTTAATAATTTGAAACCCTTTTCAAGCTTTTTGTACGAAACACACATAATATATCAAAGGCCTATAAAATACGGAGGCATCCCCTAACATATTGCGGTGCCATAACCTCACACACATACCTGTTGTCTAAGTTTTCTATGACAATCATGTTGTTTTTGTAAATGTTTCATGCGTATTGATTGTTATATTTAATTTATTGGATACATCGATCATTCACATTCTGATAATGCAGAATAATATGGGTCGTCCGGGATCGCATTTTGTAACTTTTTTGTATTATTTTATTTAAAGCATTTTTAGAAACGCATAGATAGATGTATGCGATAGTATCTCCACTTGTTACAACTTAAAGTTTTTTTATTTTATTTTATTTTTTTTTTTTTTGTAATGGAAGTTTACTTTCAAAGAATAGAGTTTGTGTATAATTTAATTGAATATTAACATATTTTTTTGTATAATTTTGTTTTTTTTATTATTATAGTAGTAAATTGTTGATTTAAAAAATGTCTTTGATTTTTTTTTTTTTTTTTTTTGTTAAATAAAATTGGCAATTTTTACAATACAATGTCACAACATGTCATCTCGTACTTGCATCTCGTTTTTTAATTAGGGGATATAAATATGAGTTTTAGTAGCATGTAAATATGTATATATTTGTTTATGTGTATAATTGTATATGGATTTGTAAATAATAATTACCTTGAAATAATATAACTTTGTTTTTGAAATAAATGTTTTAAAACCGTATCAAGTTTTATTGCTTCTTTAAAAATAATTTCTTTTTAGGCCCTGTCTTCAAATTGTTATTGATTATTATTATTATGCATCATTTTTTTATTACTATATTTTTTGTCTACTTAATTCTGAAGTTATGTGTTCAGAGATAATTCATATACATTCACTGCATCCTAAGCTACATACAACGTTACTGTTCACCGTGAATTGTATATTTTCGTGGAAAGGGAGATGTTAAGGACAAGCCTTAATGGTATTTCCTCTTTCAACATAATAATATGTATCATTATTTATAAATGTATGTTTTTTGATTATTACAATTTTTCTTTCAATGTTAGAACAAATAAAATACATTTAATATTGGTCTTTGGGTTTTCCTGGCCTTTTTTAACAAATCTAGACTATATTATTTTATACTAGTTATCAGCTATATATGTATATATAATAAATATGTATGTAGGTAGTATATGCTACTGTAAATTGTTTCTTATTTTTTATTCATATTGTTTGTCTTCTTCGTTATACCCATTAGCATCAATCTATTTAGAAAAAGAGGCATATCTTATTTTTCCTTTTTTTTTTTTTGTTATTAAAAAAAACAAAAATATAAAATTAGTTTTAATATTATAGGATGATTTGTACAAATTGTCGAAGAAAACGGACTTATTTGTGTTCGCTAACGATGGCGGGGTAAAACACAGCTTACCCCTCTGAAATAGCGAGAATAGATATCCTTTATTGAGCACCAAATCCATCCATCAAACATTGCTCTTCTTTGCTTCTACTTATTGACTGATATTAAATGGTTATGTAAACAAATAAAATAGTATCGATTTATTATGTATTTTTATGAAAATATATTAACAACCTATAATGTTCATTAGAGTAATTTTAATGCAGGTCGCCTTCGATGTACAACTTTGAAATTTCTTTCATAGTTGCAACAAGTATTCTGTGCTTACACCATTTAGTGGTCGTACATCGGAGTCGAGTGAGATTAGAGTCTGTCTAATGGATAAGAAATCATTTTTTTAGGAAACAAAGAAAAAAACTCAAAAGTTATATATTTTATGTATTCATATAATCCATATAATGAATTATAACATATAAGTATATATATTTATTTATTTATATATTATATTAATGTATATAACAGTATATTTGTTGTGTAGACACTGAGAAAATTTAGGAAGAATGTGGTTTGGATATCTTTAATTTCTTTTGCTGTTATTTCCGATTGACAATACTTGATTTCATATTTGCATGTTTAAAATTATTACTTTCTGTTTTCGGTTTTATTGATTGTTGTTAAATTATTTAAAAAAATAAACCGACATGCTTTCATGGGTGTTATTCATATTATGCTATATATTTACGGTGTATACATTTAGTTCGTTTGCATCATTGTTTATAGGAATGTCTAATTATTAATATGAGTAGTTGTCTTTAATGGCACTGCTATAGTTTTTTACTATTTTGTTGCTTTGGGTTTGTTTCTTTCTTTGTTGAATAGAACACAACATAACGAGAATCAGAATGTGACATAAATAAAAAAAATCGCTGTTTTAATGTTGATATGTTGTTCTAATTTTGTTTTGCTTTCCGTTGAAATATTCCTTTTCGCCAAACTCAAATTTAGACAGGAAGAGAGATAGAGGCTAAGAAAAAATAAACATGTTAATTTTCCAGTAGTGCGACAAATAAACCCCTTTTCTTACACTGTGCAACATGTTAATCTTGTTTGTCAGGCATTTGGATGTATTGTTGACGTTTTACTAACCGGTAGATATTCTGCGGTTGCCCATATTATTTATTCGAACACTGCATTCATTTGAAGTTTGAATCAATGAACACTATTTTGGAGGGAACCTAACAACAAAGTCAAGTCTATAGCTTAAATGGAAGTGAAATATAAGAAAGGGATTCTGATATTATTCTAATGTGTATTTGTATATATTACCCATTACCCAAATTGATCCATCACATTAAAAAATATATTGTGTAATCGAGACATATTGATGTCAATCTCATTATTGATATACAATAGAATCTCGATAGAACGATTTATATATTGTCAGCCCTCATTGTTAAATCGAAAATATCGTTATACGGAATTATATTTTTTCTTACTGAACGTCAGAAAAATGGTACATTTTAATTTATTTCTAAATATATATTTTTATACAAATAAAAATATGAATATCAGTTTTTATTTCAACACACTCTTTAAAATGTTCTATGACGTCTGAATGCTTTAGTTTCGAACGATGTTCTTCCGGTTCATTATTTTGTATACACTCATGAATTTCGTTCAAATTGGTTTATATCTTCAACGGAAATTTCATACCATTGCCAAATTTTTAATTACAAAGTAAATTTAATGCTCTATATCTCAAATCACACAATAGTAGTTAATCCAGAGTTCTATAGTATAATTTTAACAATTATCATCTACAATTAGTTATGAGAATGTCAGAATGAAATATCCAGTTAAAAATTCTCCGATATATATTTGCATCTTGCACAGTGTGTTACCAGTCAAATAAAAAAACAAATCAAAAAATCAAATTGTATATAATTGAATAAAAACTTTATTGAAATAAAAAAGTAAATAATAAATACAAATTAGATAAAATAATAGGTTTCGAGCCCAGACAAAATAAAATAAAAAAACAGTTCGAACACAACAGTGAAAAATAAATTCAAATCATAACAAATTAGTCGAAAAATTTTGTATTTGAGGAACTTATACACCACCAGGTAAAGCAATTTGCCGTTTTTGTTGTTATAATTAAGTTTACATTTGTATATGTGTATACGCTAAGAGAATAGAGATAGAGAATACAAATTTATATTCAAACATTTTAGGCGCCATGTAAATACAACATACACATATGATAGTTATAAGTATATAATCATTGGTTAATGTGTACGTTTGTATTTTTTGAATAAATTTGTCACATATTATACATATATTTAATTTTCCGCTTGATTATTTACGAAAATTGTTTGTCAACCTATGTTGATTCTGTTTCAATTTTGAATGTTTGTTGTTATATCATGATGTATGTTTTTTTTTTCTTTTTGATTCGGCCTGTTAATTGAATTGAGAACTAATTATTTATACATTATTGTTGCTTGTTTGTTGTCTATATATTTCAATTGTTGTTTTTGATTTTCATATTTCATATTTCGTTTCTTGTTTACTTTTTGGTAAATGTAAAAATAAAAGTTTTTAGCTTAAATCATTCTTAATCAATATTAATATTATGGTTTTAAAGTGGATTTGTATAAGTGTTCCTAAAACGTTATTGCAAATATTGGGGGGAATTTGGTTTGGTTTGTTATTTATTTATTTATTTATTTGTAATGTATATATGTTTTAATCATTTTTCATAAGGCGTAAAATATCATCAAAAATTGACATACACTAGATTGTTATTTCATTTTGTTTTACCCATATACATGATGTACATATATAATTTGTTTATAAACATATGTATACTATTCATATATATTTTTTATACATAAATATAAATGTAGTATTGTATATATGTTTAAAATATATGTAAATTTATTTATAATTATAATTTAAAAATATGTTAAATATATATATAAAAAAAACTTTGGATTGATAAAATACATATTCTTTTCTAACCTCACATTTATGCTGTTCGAAATTCAAAAGGAGATTAGTATTATCTTTATATGCGTGTGTGTATGTGTTGAATTTAGTATATTGGTTTACAGATTGAGCCTTATTACTATATTAAACGAGTATAAAGGGCAAATTGAATCACTACTGCAATTGTTATTAGTAACAATTTAATACCTGTCTTTCAATCAATTTTGAATATTGATATTTACGTTGTCACGTTTCGAAATTTATTGCCGAATTTTTAATTTGTTATCCCAATTTGTTGATTTGCTAAAGCCTTGATCTCTGCGAGAATTGTTTATACAGTAGTGAATTGCAATTGTAAATAATATTTTTTATTTACCATAAAACATTATACATACACATATAAAAACAGTTAAATGAAGTTTTATTGAAATTGTATAGGCGTATAGGTTAAAAAATCACAAAATTATTAAAAATAATAATCATTTCAATTAATAATTCGAAGATAAGAAAAAAACATAAAATTAAATTAATAACATAAAGCAGGTGGAAAACGTTAACAATAACAATATTATTCTCTCTCTTCTTCTAGTTTAATTTTTAAGCGTGTAATACAGAAGCGTACAGTAGTGTAGATTAATTAATAAATGGTAGAGGTAAGCAATAGTGATCAATAAGATTAAATAGTTTAAAAATATGCACATGTTATTAGGCATATGCATATGACTAGTGTTGCATCATTTCATTTCCTTTAATAATGGAGTGTATGTATAAAAAATACACGATTGTGTAAAACATCTATATGGCCAATAAAAATAATTTGGTAGATAAAATATTTTTGAAAACAAAAGTCTAAAAGGCATTTTGAACGTTTTTGCTAGAACATTGTAAACAAATACTTATAAAATAATAAACAAAAATATTGGAGTACTTTTAAAAATGCATTTGGTTTTTGTTATTAATTTAATACAACCTGTGTGTTATAAACGAATATAAAATATTGAAAATATATTTAGTCTTTCTGCACTACTGTACGTCTTGACTTAAAAGTAAAAATAAGGGATACACTAAAAAGGGTTCTTAGTTACGAATACAAAAAAAAAACTGACTTAAACAATTATATTATTTTTTTAATAATATCATTAAGTTAAGCGAATTATCGGAAATAAAATATAACAAGAAAAATACAACATAAATTCATTTTATAATCTAAAATAAAAAAAAAACTCTATTATAATATCAAATGTCAGTTTTTGTATATGCGTTGAAATGGGGATGTGTTGGCAATCAGTTGTATAACCTCTATGATGCGGGGAGTCGTCTATGGCCTAATCTAGATCCATAATATCTTGTGTCATCTAATATGTCTACATGTGTCTGTGTATACTTTGTGTATATTAAAATAATAATAAACTTAACTAAAATAGAAATAAAAATAATCATTTGTAGACTTTTTAAGTTTTGTTTAACAAAACCTTGTAAATAGTTTTAAAAAAATCTTAAAACAAAAAATATTACAATAAAAAGTAAAAGCTTATGGAATTACAGTTGTTTTTTTTTAATTTTTTGTGGGTATTAATTATTTCTGTTTTATATTTAGTTACTTTGAAATAATGAAAATAATTGTATATAATAAAATGAGCATGTAAAATGTTTTGTCGGTATACATTCTAATTAATAATTTACAAAAAAATTGCATCAATTCAATTTGTGTATACAATAAATGTGTTATTGTTGCTAATAAAATGCTCTTAAGGAAAAAAATAAAAGTACAAAATAGACAAAATTTGGCGGAAATTGAGATGACAAAATACACAACGGTTCAAAATGTTACAGCACACAGATTGGACCAGTGTGATAAAGGTCTCGGTTCATCCAGTCTTTCCAAAAAGAATAATAATAAAAAGTAAACAAAAAAAAACGAAAACAATAAAAATAAACTTAAAATTATAAATGAACGCTAAATCCTCTAAACAGCCAAAGGTTACAAATATGTGTATGAAATTGCCTTTTACTGAGAGAGACTAAAAATGTTCGGAGACTTTTTGCTCTGTTAAAGGACAACAAAATACGTATTTATACTTAAAATATGATTATAAAAATATCTTATAAACAGTTTTTGTTTGTTTTTTGTTTTTCAATGACGGTTTGTTTGAAAATTTGAATAAGTCTGATGTGTGAGTGTTTTCGAAATTTCGAAGAGAAACTCTACATTTGGTACTACTTAAAATTAAATATGTATTTTTTTAAAAAGGATTGCTTTTGGGTAATTCTTGTAATCGTTGTTAATGCTTATATAGTAGTAAAAAGGTATGATTGGTATTGGTTTTTCTTTTTTTAATAATTTAAAACTACAGCCTCACGCACAATATATGATCATTTGTTTTTTGTTTTGCTAATTCCATTTTCTTTGTTGTCGTTTTTTTTTTTTTTTTTTTGTATTAAATGTTTTACATAAGAAAATCTTTAAAACAAATATAATAATAAATACATTTGAAAATCATATATTTTATCTCTAAAAAAAACAAAAAAAAAATAAATATTAAAAAATTAAAATAAAATACAAAAAATGACAAGAAAGTATTTGAAACACATTGTTAAATCAAGGATAAATTAAACATTTTATAATAAAAAATTATAAGATTATTCTTCTTTTGTTTCATGTTTAAAATTTGTTTTGTGTTAAAGTGTATTTAATTTAACGTATATATACTAATAAACATATTTTTTTTTTGTTCTTGTAAATGTAAATAGTTATGTAGATGTAATTAATTTTAAAAGTTAACATTGTTATTAAAAAATTATATATATAACACACAAATGTGAGTGAGTAAATAATGTAAAATAATGTCTTGGAAAACCAGCCTTATTTTAAAAATAACGTGGGAAATTAATTTAAATGTATGTAAAAAAGGAATATGTTTTTTTGTTTTGTTTTGTGTTTTGTTTGTAAATAAAAACGTGACATACACATTCGAGAAAACAAAAGTATGAGCTTTACACTTTTGTTCTCGTCGATATTATGTGAATACATTGTCTTGTTTGCAATTAAAAATGTAAATAAAAAGAAAACGTAACAAAAATTATAAAAATGTAATTTATATAACAATATTTCATTTAAGTTTTATGGTTGTTGTAATAGTTATTTTGTTCAAATTGTAATTAGTTTTTTGTAAACCATTGCAACGTGTTATTTTAATTTAATTTTAATTTTTTAAGATGAAAAAATATACATTTTTTTTTTTTAATTTTCAAAATTTCATTCGTTTTTATACGTTGTAATAATGTTTGATATTTGTTTTTCTTTTTGGCAATTAAAATAAACAGAAAAAATGAATAGAAAGAGATCACAAAATTATATATTTGTATTTATGTGTGGGGTTGAGATTTGTTTCGAAAAATCGACGTTTTTGAATCAGACAGTTTGTCTTTCTTTTGGAGTTATAAATTAATTTTCCATGGCATTCAAATCAAAAAGCAAAAATTCTTGACTGTACAAAAATGTTTTCGTATGCTCGAGAATTTCGCCTTTTGAGTTTCTACTAATCAGAAAATTTTTTTTAAGTAATGTAGAAAAAGAAAATTATTTTAAATATATATCTCTTCATATAAGCTAAAATATTTCTTTTGTATATAAAAACGGCCTTTTTTGTTTGTTTAACTACATTAAAAATTGTAAAGTGTAAAACGATGTAGAATATAATTGTAATAAAGTAGTAGAAGTAGTAATATAGTAGTAAGTGGTACGAAGAGGTGTAAAAAAATAAATTATATTGTTTTTTACGATATTTTTTTGTTTTTGGCTTTTGGCGGCGTAAATTCAAAATTTCGTCGTTTCTTTGGAGGCGTTGTTTTAACATTATGTATGTTTAAGTTTGTTTAGCTTTTTGTTTGTTTTGTTTTCAAGAAAATGAAAATAATACAAAAATAGTATTGCCTTAAATTTCATCATAATCTATAAGTTGTAATTTTGTTGTTTGTTCACCATTATCACTATGTTCAGTATTATTTTTGTAAAGCTGATGCTTGCTTATTAAAGGCAAATTGAAATTTAGTGCTGCGTTTGTGGATACTGCTGCTGCTGCTTTCGTTTCTGCTGTGACTGTGGTCGCTGCTGATGGTGATGAGATACTAAGGCCGTGATTGCCATGCATTGTAGGAAAAACGGAACGCAATTGTTGTTGTTGCTGATGGTGTTGATGTAGTTGCGATTGCTGTGACTGCGGATTTTGTTGTTGCTGCTGCTGGTGAGATTTACTTGCAGTTGCAGTTTTTCCATAGGTTAACAAATCAGTTCTCACATTGAGAGTTCTCTTTTTTTGCAATCACTGAACGTATAATGTGTTAAGCACTAAAACATGATGATTATTTTTAGCCAGTGTCACAACATATCCTTCTGAAGTAATTTTCAAGCCACAGCAACGCGAAACCTTTGAGAAAACAGAATTGTAACCTTTATTCATATCATATTTAACATGTACATTTAAGAGCTATGTGCAGCATTATCTACACGATTATATTAAAACACAAGGATTATGTCTTTAGTCGTAGATCTATAATCTAAAAAACGGAAATTGGAGCACTAGGAATAATTATATGCTACAACAAATGAAATCACGAATCTCATGACCTATACCTTTCGGCTGGTTGATCTTTAGAGATAATTTTCTTGAGAATAATGCGCAAAACAAATCTTTTTAGTTATTATCATAATAACAATAATGTTGACATACACTTTATTTCAATTAGCGTAACTGACATTTGTACTACACCATTTTAACGGTTGACTGACCCGCAGTAATGTCAATGACAGAAACGATGTAGGTTAGGTTAGGTCGGTTAATAATGTTTAAAGGAAAACATTGGCGAATATTAAATCATAGTATCTTGTAATTATTAAATGTAATTTGTTGTGCTTTGAGTTACACAATTTAACAGCATTAGAACTAGTCTAAATAATCCGTATATCTCACACATGTTTATAATATCTTCTTACGAAGTCGACAATTACAAATAAAAAAACACTACACCTTAGTATTATAAAATATAATCATGTAGCCTCCCATATGAATAGTTCGTTCCAACATTCTGCACTGTTGTACCACGTGATCACTTTAAGGGCGGTTTATATCATAAGATAGCGCATCTGAAAATCGTCGAGAATGTTTTTTTATGTAAGGGCATTCAGGAAAACACGTCGAATTCCTATTTCATAGAATACGATTTCCCAAATTAAGAAGAGATTCTACAAATAAGAGAGATTCTACAATGCAATATTAACGGTTCGGTATATATTAGAATATGGTTCTGTTGTATGGGATCCTCAATATGCAATATATGTATCACGTATTCCACAAAAAGGTCAACACATAGGTGAAAAATCAATTCGTTAAGAGAGATATGAAATTATATAGGAAATATTATTTAACCCGTGCGTGACAAAATTCTCATATGTTTCTATACAGACTCTAATATGAGATTTTTTTTTGGATAATGCTGTTATCTGTAGATCTTGCAATGACTAACTCAAATAAAACAATGTTTATCTTCTGTCTCCATCAAAAAAATTTGTATCCGTCACGCACATGTTACATTCTTCCAATGGTCTTCTCGGCCGACGTGGCGAAGTGTTTTGGCGACCCTATTAATTAACCACTTATGGGTTCCTAGTCTCATCCCCTAAATTATGACTCCCTAACGCTGGGGAGTTATGCGAACTCCTACACATCTATATATGGTTTGCAGTACGGGTTCCGACTGAATTCGATCGGAGCCTCATCAATTCCTGGAAACCTCGAAGAATATTAGGTTTAGTTACCAAGTCCTTGTCATGGTAAGGAGGCTATGGCAAGGTTGACCCCAGGTCCTCCACCAATCAATGCACATGGAGTCCCAAACTTTTTAAACCCCCAGAGATCAAAAAAAATTGATGTTACTGTCGTCAGTATTCTACGATCTTTGGGAAGTTTGTGGGATTATACCAGTTGAGGCCACGGAAGCAGCTCGAAAGCACTGAACACGCATCAGATAAAGGAAGTGATAATTCTTGTATTCCATGAGTAGTTTTCTCCAGCCAGGGGATAGTAACACTCATGGTTTTAGGGGTTATTGCTCCTTCCAATAAATCCTTTCTGGCTTCTGTAGTTGCTTCCGTCACAACACTAGCATACGACTGGCCACAAACAGATTCAGTTGTATCTATGACACTCCCAGAAACAGTTCGTGGTGCAGTACTCCCAGCAGAAACCGAGGCTTTACGACTAGGCAACGTTTTACTTGTCGCCTTTTTCGTAGACATTTTGCGTTTCTGTTATGTTACAACAACTATGAAAGTATTGTAACAAAAAGAACAAATTGGTAAAGAAACAAAAAGAAGATTAGAAATTATATTGAAAAATAATTGTTTATAGCACCACACCAATAAGTACAATATGCACAGAAATAGTATAAAACACTTTCAAATACACAGACAAGTAATTTATCACAAAATATTAATATTTTAAAAATAAATATTTTAATCCAAAAACGCGGAGCACTATAAAAATGTATTAACAATCACGACAGGGTTGCCTACTCGGTCCTTACGCCTTCAAACAATTATACCATATTTTGTACTTTTAAGCACTAATATGAATGGTGTAAGAGCGTCTATGTTAGTTGCATGTTTTTGTACAATTTGTTTAACAGATTTTGAAACGATATTTATTCCTCATTATTCTATTTTCTATACTGCAAATCATGAACTTATTGAAAATATTTTTTTTTTTTTTTGTCTTGTTTTCATCAATGTAGATATTTCTTTGTAAATATTTGGTTACTAATTCAAAATACAATATCAATGTTTCAATTTCAATACGTAATAAAGTGGAATTTAATAGGCTTATAAAAATATGAAATATATTTAAATTGTAACTATAGAGATTAGAGTAATTACCTTGACATGTGGACACTCAAATTCGGACTGAAGGACACCATCGCGTGAATAGCAGGCAACATGAAAACGGTTGCCATGAGAATCACCAATCAAAATGTCACCAGCATTGGAAATATCAATTCCGTTTGGAAAACAGGTAACTTTCTCATTTCCGATACGATACTGGAATGTACCATCTTCATGGAAGACCGCTACGCAATGACCCTTAAAGTCACAAACATAGAAGTCATTATCTGCAATGAAATAAAAACGTTTAGAATTCATTTCTGATATTCCAACACAAAGAGTACTGGTTGCAATTAATTACCTCTGATTGCGATATCTGACGGTTCGCGCATATAATCGCTGCAATCAAACCAGCGCACCAATTCTCCATCTTCCGAAATGACAAACACTGTGGGAGAAACACTGTCAACGGCGACAATGTGGCCCTTAGATGTGACGGCTAAACCGGCAACGATGTCAATATACCTAATGAACAAAACAAATTTAAAAAAATCTTAATTGTAATGAAAAATAATTAAATCATTTACCTTATAGCGATTTTCCTCATAAAATGACCACTTTTCGAGAAAATCTGCATTCGAGAACGTTCATTGCCACGATCACAAACCACGAATTTGCCATTGGTGTGCATAACGGCAACTTTGCGAGGGTACCACAGTTGTCCCTCCTCTTTTCCGGGCACGCCGAAATAAAACTTCAAATTGCCAGATTTATCAAAGATCTCAATGCGATGGTTATTAGTATCGGCTACAATAATTTCCTCATCAACACCCAAACAAAAACCGTGTGGAGAATTAAACTGTCCCTTAGACGTTCCCAATGAGCCAAACTTGCAACGTATTTGCATTGGAGTTGCCTTATTGCGACCTGTTATTATACTGGTCGTATTTGGCTGGGGTTGTTGTGGAGCATGGAAACTGCTTATGCTCATATCGTCGACGGAACCACCAGCCCCAGCGCCTGGACATAATGGAGGCAAATTTGGTAAACTTGGCGACGGTGCTGTGGGTAGGCAGTAATCTGGTAATAAACAATCAAATCCGGTTGGTGAGGGTCCACTCGTTAATAGCTGATTGCTTGTCAAGTCTGTGTGAAAATCTACTTGTAATATGCCAACAATAATATTCATTTATTTATAACAAAATAACAGTCATTGATTAACACGTGTGCCATCAGCAACAACAACATTAACAAACAATCAGTTATATGTTTTATATATTTTTTCACAATATAATTGTTGTGTACAATAAGTTTGTATGTAGTATATTGTTAGCCAGTGGCATTTTTGTGGGAAAATTGTCATTTTCCGCCACACAGTATTAGTGCAAACGTGTAGAATACATGTTTTTAAACAACAGCAAGAGTTTGGGAACGGTAGTGATGATGGGTTATAGGTGTTTGTAGGGTAGTGGTATATTGTATTATAATAAAAAAAAACAAAAACAAAATAAATGTAAAAAATTAAAGAAAATATTAAAAAAGAAAAAAAAAATAAAAGATATATATATATATATATTTCGATAAATAACGTTTTTTATGAAAATACATCGACTTTGAAGTGGCCATATAATTAAAACATTGTGTGAATTTTTACTTCACTGCATTTTTTGAAAATATTTTTTAAAAAAGCTCTTTAATTTAGTTAAATTATGTAAGCTAAGCACCGATAAAATAATTTACAGATAAACATTTCTGAAAAAAATCTGTAAAATCGATCAAAAATGTTAAAAATTTGTTCAGTACACCTAACATTCAGAAAATCACCCTTATTATAGAAAATAAAGGTCCGAATGCACTAGAAATTGCTAGAATTAGTAAAACACAATTAATAATTCTCAATATGAATAAATATTTGAAATAAAAACTCAAAAAATGGGAATTAATCTAAGGGAACGATTTAATTTCAATAGCCTTTACTAAAGAAGGCCGGAATATTTTTGCAGTATGTGAGAAAATATCGATTGATATTGGTATTTATTATATCAAATCGATTGTTCGAGTAGTACAGAATATATTTTATCAAAAAATATATCAATCACAACAGAACGAACAGAGATCAACGCCTATGTTGACGAGTAAAGGTTTCTGACACACAGCAGCATTTTTGATGTTCAACACAAGTCTTCAAATATTTGTCAAACTGTAAAATGGTTCCTTCCTTGTTACTAAAATAGATTAAGTGGAAGTTATTCTATTCATAAAATATTATTTTGGAAAAATATTAGCATGTTCAATAGATTTGAAGGGTCAAGAGTTGACCATCAATCATGCTGCTGTGTGCCAGAAACCATTACTCGTTAACATATGCGTTGATTTCTGTTCGTTCTGTTGTGACTGATATATTTTTGATAAAATATATTCTGCACTACCCGAACAATCGATTTTATATATTATATGCCAATATCAATCGATATTTTCTCACATATTGCAAAAATATTCCGGCCTTCTGCAATAAAGACTATCGAAATTGAATAGATCCTTTATGCCAATTCCCATTTTTTGAGTTTTTACTTCAAATATTTGTTTATTTTGAGAATTATTTATTATTTTTTACTAATTCTAGCAATTTCTGGTGCATACGGTTTTTTTTTCTATAATAAGGGTGTTTTCTGAATGTTAGGTGTACTGTACAAATTTTTGGCAATTTTGATCGATTTTACAGATTTTTTTCAGAAATTTTTATCTGTAAATGATTCTATCGGTGCTTAGTTTACATAATTTAACTAAATTAAAGAGCTTTTTTAAAAATATTTGCAAAAAATGCAGTAAAGTAAAAAATCACACAATGTTTTAATTATATGGCCACTTCAACGTCCATGTATTTTCATAAAACCCGCTATTTATGGAAAAATTGCATGCAATAATTTTCTATTTTCACACTAAATCTCTTAAGTGCAGTATATCGAGGTGTTCTGAATTAAAAAAAAAAATTCAAAAATACTTCAAACGAATCGAGGGCTGATCAAAAAATGTTTACCACAGTAAATGTTTTAATTCTGTGACCACCACTGTAAATATATATATATAGATGTCTCCGTTAAAAGGTAGACTCCAAGAACAGGCATAATTGCCAGAAAAAAATAAAACATGTACATTAATTTTTTGTGTAAAGAATTTTATAAATGCGGGTATGTTTTTATATAAAAACTTTCTGCAACAATTTTGTTGTTGTTATAGATTGCTCATGCATCTACCTTATTAGATGTATGATTTTAAAAACATAATTAGCTGTGCCTGTTTACTCCATATATGATAACAATTGCTACAAAATGTTACTGGATGTTGTCTGTTTACTCCAAAGTCCAGTAAAAGACAGAGCTAGTTTGACAGTTCTACGCTGAGAACTTACTAAATGTTACTCGGTAAATTTCTTCTTGTAAGATTTATTCAGCATATTTCGATGTATTTCAAGCAGCCGTTTATTTTCAATTTTGACCAAAGTCAAAAAACATTACTTATTCCCTGAAATAGAGCTTAATGTTACTCTGGAAAACAGCTATTAAAACCAAACTTTATTACCGCATTTTTTTTAAATCTATCGAAAATTAATCAAAGGATACTATGGATACTTTGGTATTTTTATTATCCTGTTCAGATGCATTTCATTATTGTATTTCTTTCTAGATTTTCTTTTAAAACTATTGTATTTCAAATGTGCATTATTGAAAAATTACTTATTTGTGATTCGTAACTGGGAAACTCTTCACTGATTTTGTATTTATTATTATATAGCAATGAATCAGATGCTAATTTTATTTTTCTACGCCTCGTCGGAATATAGTTAACGTTGTTATATCGAAGGACAATAACGAACAATATAAATAATTTGTTTCAAATATTTTACGTGGAACATTTTATGTAATTGAAAACTATAACAAACCAAAAATGTTATACATAGTTTAAGGTAGTTGTATAAGGAAGACTGGCTAGGAGGTGACATAGAAAGGAAATATGTTTATCATTACTTACCGTTGTTGTTCAAGCCTAGTTTTGCAAGAGCTTGCAAATTATTAAAAGCTCGTTGATCACCGGAGAGAATGTCGGCAAGGATAATGGTTTGATTTTGTGCATTGGCAGCTGGTACTACTGATTGCGGAGTAGGGCCACTTGGCGAACCCACTAGGGCATCCGTAAGAGAATCTGGCGTGTTTTCTGTGAGACTGGCAAGACGTGATAAATTGTATTCCAGAATACTATTATAACCTCCTGGTGGTGGCACAGCAGCAACTCCAGTATTTCCGCCCAAAGGACCATTTAGGGCAGCAGTTAAACTATTATTGAGTGGATTGTTTAGAGCATTTAGTCCAGTCGAAGGTCCCGCATTATTTAAGCCATTTAGGCCTTGAGAACCCATCAATGAAGCACCAGGTCCAGAACCCAGCTGACTGCCGAGAGATCCATTGAAGCCCGGAGACGAATTTGACAAATTGTTGTTTAATGTGTTGCCATTACCAGTGCCAATGGATCCAATACTATTGAACCCATTTACACTGCTGTGATGTGACGAAGTGCTGTTCTGGTGTTGTAGTTGATGGTGATTGTGGGCCATCCCTGATTGACTTTGGGTCGGTGAATCCGGAGTAAGTACGTTAGACATCATGAAGCCGCCGCTCAAAGCGCTTGCGTAGATGTCACCATCAAATGAACTTTGCATGGAAGTTGGCAAAGATATTGGACTGCTGGCCGTAACCGAACTGGTTAATTGGCTCTGGGAGCTGTTGGAGCAATTCATGCTGCCATTTCCGCCACTACCAATACGGCCGTTCATCATATTCGGTGGCATGCCGGGCAAAGTTGGTGGTGGGGTGCTTTCTTTTGGCGAAGGTGGAGTCGATTCTGTACGAAATTTGCCAAAAGTCTCTTGCGCAAGTTGTTCGAACTTTTCAGGTTTAGTGTCGAACGTCAACGAATAGTTAATGTCGCACTTTGGTGTGGTATTTATCATATTAATAAATTGAGTTGCAATTAGTTTTTTCATTGACAGAAACTCTGCAGCATTTGCTTGTTCAAGAACACGATTCGTAAATTTGCAAGTGTTATCTATTTTACCCATAGTATTTTGGATGTTTTGCATCAGATCCATTATCTTCAAAACTCGTTCGGAGTGCAGCTTCTTCAGTTCAACCAATGCTTGGTCGCGGCATTTCTCTATGATTTTTTTGTAATTCTCATATGTTTCTTGAATGAGATCACGTGCCGCGTCATGTTGAGATTGTAGCTCGTTAAGAGCGCTAGATAAATTTGCGTCTGCATCATCGCAATATTGCACCTGCGAAAATTAATCGAAACAAACCGTTTAGAAGAAACTACAATGCCATAAATTTTAGAATATTTCACTTGTACCTTTGATTTGGCCTCCTTTATAAGATTCTCAACATCACCGCGGACAGATTTCTCAGCCAACGCTATGATATCGTAGTGATGCTCGCTACCCTTGTGATCGGCAATCAAACAGTCATTGCAAACCGGTATTTGACAATTGAAGCAATAATACTTGAGATTCTCAGATGTGTGTACATTACAGTACAAGGGTTTGTGTATAATTAAGGGTTTATCGCCATCCGAAGTTTTTTGCAAGTCCTCTAATTTGACCACTTCATGATTTTCAAAACAACGCATATACTTATGGGCATTGTCACATCCGCTGCACAAGAAATTGGCACAATCATTGCAACGGGAAATTGCATTCTCCTTGCTCTTGCAAGAAGTGCAATGCAATTGTTCCGACTCAATGGTGGCCAAGTCCAATATATTAGTTAGTATATAGTCGCATGTTAGAGATTGTACACCCTTCGGACCAACCTTTAATGAAATAAAAATAAAACATGTGAATAAGAAGTAAATTCTTGAGATCAGGACACACAAAAAGTGGATGCTATGATAAATAAAAGAACTCACAGGCACATTTCTAATATAAAAAGTTAAAATATTTACCAGAGTTATTTGCTTGCATATGGGACACTTAATCTGCGATTTTCCAGATGAGTTATGGAGTGGCACAAGGTCTCCTCCAATCGAAGATGTTGAAGATGATGATGAAATATTTCCACCCGACGAGTCTTCGTTCAACAACTTGCAAAGGCAAGATTCGCAAAATACATGAAGACATGATAAAACACGAGGCGATTGCAAACGAGAACTGAAATAAGTAACGAACACATCTATGGTTAACAACAAAACTATACAGAGTAATTAAAAAATATTATACCTGCAAATTTTACAATTCTTGTCCACATCGCCTTCACACAAGGAACCCGAAGAGTCTTCTAAGGAGCCAGATTCCAGCTCTGAGCCCACGTTGCTTTCGAAGACTTCGCTAAACATATTTCCGCCGCCCAGCCCGCCCAATGTCAAGCTGCCGGCAACCGACGACGACCGAGACGAAATGCTTTTCAAATCCTTTGCTATTGGGTTACAGTTGTTCGATAGAAGAGGGTCGTTCAGATCCAAAGAATTGACGAGTTTATCAACGATAGAATCTACAGTGGAAGCACTAGAAGTAGAAGTTATAAAGCTTGATGCCTCCAAAGCTTTAGCAACAGCCGTGATAGAAGACGATTCCAGGACAGAAGTAAAAGTGCAGTTGTTCGTGTCGGCGTTACTGGCAATTATTGGTGTCACAGAAGAGGGATTGGGAGTGACGGAGGCGCTCTTTATGATATGTGGTACAAAATCCTCTATAGTTGCCATATATAAAGCCTCTTTAAAACGTGACACAGTGTAACTTGGCGCAATGCAATCAAATAGCTATAACGATTTTAATGATTTCTTTCGACTTGTTTGTTATGAAGTTTACTGGCAAGTGGTCGTATGATTTCAAACGAATGGCTCAGTATTTTGTTTGTATTTATAAACCCTTGATGTTCCAGTCAAACGCCAATATATTTTCTGTATATTTTATATTATGTGGAACAGCCTGTATTCCTTAGGTTACTTTGGATGTTCCCTTGTGGACAAATGTTCGTTGAATAGGTTTTCCCTACTTTATTTTATTTTTTTGTTATAATTGGTTAGGTTAGGTGAGGTTAAGATTGCAATTGAAATTTGCTTTGTAGTTTGCTCATCAAAGAATCGCGAAATATTTAAATATTTTTTTGTTGTAAAGTTTTTATAGGTATAAGAATTTTTTGGATAAAAACTTTCCAGGTTCATTAAATATTTGTTTTATTGTAGCGAAAGTATCCTTTACAATTAGTCTTCCTTCTGTTTGCGTTGCATCTGCTGTTTCTGGACTTGCAAAACAATTAGCCCCTTAACGCAGTTTATTTCGCTGTGGGATAATTTGTATATGTACTAAACTGTGCTTTACTGAAAGAAACGTTTTCTCCTGATATCCTGATGTCTAATGATGTTGTTCTCCACACTGGTTTTGAAAAGCATATATCACACTCTTTATTTCGTCCTCTTTTACAGACTCTAAAAGAAAAAAAAAATAACTTACTTTAGCAATTAACAAATGATGACTATGTTGCTATAAAAAAGGCTCGAACCAACCTATTTCAGTGCGTGGCGTACTAAAATTCCCACCTCCTCACTTTTATTGAATGTCCGTATTACCCAAATACGTAAAATACTTATTTACTTGAGTATCAATAGAAAACGGCGAATATGTATGAAAACATTTTTTTTTTAATGCTGCAAAATTTTTTTACATTTATAGAAACACACCAAGGTTTATTCATAAGATTAACAGAGAGGCGAATTCATGCCTTAGTCTTATCTTCTCTGTCAACATTTTAATCGCGAAATACAAAGCAGAACAGGATAAAAATTCAAAACATCTTTCAAAAAACGTAATGATAGTAATGCGCACATATATTTTGGTTCGAATAAAAATATTTGTTTACAATAAATATGACACTCTTGTGCTACTTTTTTATTTTGATACCAAATGTGCCAATTTTGTGCAACGCTCGTACACGAAGATATTTACTAAAGAAATAGTCATTTGGACAGTTTTTGAATTGTTTTTATTGAAATTATTTCGAAACTCTATATTAGAATTTTTACATCCTGTGGTACAGTGAATTGTTATTGTGCATTTGATGACATACGAAAGACCCATATGAAGATAACATTGATTATCTGAGTTGGATGCAATTTAGTACGTCCCATTTGTTTAGCCTATCCAAACTGTTGAGAATCGGTTAAGATATAGGTATAGCTCCCGTATACACGATGGTACGCCTAAGACTTAGCCAAAATTTTCCATTAGGTATCGAATAGAGTCTACAATGACTTTTCATGGGATACAGGCTTGGGATGAGAATAATGTGGATATTATTATAATCGTCTCAAATATTGAAATATTTAAACAAAAGACCTAGTTTTTGTCCGATTTTAAAATTTGAAAGTACCGTCCATATATAATTTCATCAGATTCCATTTTATATGTAGGAAAATAGTGTGCCACTTTTTGTGCCACCTTTTCAAAAGATTTGTGCCACTTTTTTAAAAAAATGATACTTTATGTGATAATTTTAGAAAAATGTCAGCGGTCACTACAGCCCATGTCTAAAATTTCCAATTTACTTTATGATATCGAAAAATCATAAAAATTAGTAGATTCTTGCAGTTTTGGAACAGATCGACAGTATTTACCCCAGTTGTTCTAATTATATTTTGACTTGATATTCCTCTATGCATTCAAATGTAGAAAGGGAATTCGATAGATTGAAATATTACAGAACCGGAGCGTAAAATGTATGTTTAAGTTTTTTAAATAATTTGATTTTTAGGAAGGATATATATAATTAGTCCTACTATTCCAAAAAATTCATACGAAACGATAACAATTACAATATCAATGATACAACTGCATTCCCCGAAAAATATCATATATAAACGCTTGGTGAAATAATATGTACCTATGTACTTTTAAGAATTTTGTGTTGAATCAAAACACTGCTATAAATAAACACTTGTGTTAAATTTGCTTGAAACCCCAAACATTAAATTCGGTCGTTCACAAAACAAAATCCAAAACGAGCAACATTACAGCCCCATCGTTGTTCTGGGTCTCCAACACATGGTATACATGGGAATGAATGATTTTGGTAATAAAGGTAATTACATAATGTCGCGTCTTGTTTTTTTTTTATTTCAATATAAAATACATACATTTTATAAGAAGAGACCTTGAATGGTGTCCAAGAGCCTTTGTTCTGGAATTATGAAACATCAAAGTACAAGGAATTTAACTATAATTTCAGATTTTTAATGCAAGCGTCGCTGGCTCGCTACATCGACAAATCTGAATTATTAAATATTTTTTAAAAACACACAATTCATTGGTAAATTACTTTTTCAAGTTTGCATTTTCATTGGTTATTTATTAGAGATGTTTCAAGTGGGAAGTCAAAAACTAATCCACGTCTGGCCACATGTCTTTCGAGTACTATTCCATGCCACCAAATAATTAAAAAATTACAATACTACTCATGCACGGCGACGTCTTGTAATGGAGCGACAACGACAACTAAAAGCACGACATATTTGCCACAATTATACAAAGGGGAAGCCAGCTTGAAACCCCTTTCGACCCCATTACCCCCATGTAGCCGACTCCCGTAACAATTATCATTTTTTATTTGACACGAGTGATGCATGGACACAGAGAGCCAGACACTCGGTGTATTTTTGTTGTCTCTGAGCAAAGTGAAAAACAAATAAAACGACTGAGAACGACAAGAGGCACACACACGCACACATTTTGCTGGGGCCCATCGTGTCCTTGAACACAATTTTCCACCTTCTCTCATGCAACGACGCTTTCCCATGCCCTTCATTGCATACCTTTACCTTTTCATGTAAATTACTATCTATTATTAATTTTCTTTTAATATATTTTCTGGAAATAATCAAGCTCCAACATTTTTTTTTAGCTTTACGACAATTATTTTTACATTGCCCCCTAAATGGAAGCAAAGAACGTATTTTTTCCACAATCGCACACACACATTTTTCTCTCTGCACTACATTGCGAGCTGAGCTCGTGGTAGTCGAGAATTTTTCTTTACACAACTTTTTTAATCTAGAATTTCATTAAATTTCGACAAATATTAAGTTTTTTCTTTGTCTGACCACTGCACTTCGTTATTCTATTGAGTTTTAACAAAATTCGAAACTTACCTTTGCCATTATAAGATTTTTTCCACAAAAATTAATCGCAGACAAAAATCAATTCAGTCCGTAGTGTGTGAAAAAATTTTTCTGTGCTGCTAGTATTTTTTCTACACTATATGTACAGAGTTGCCTCCACTTTCCAGTCAGTGTTGCTGTGCTGTAGAAATAAATTTGCACGAATGTTAACGTGTTCAACTACATGTGGCATTCGACGCGGGCGATTGGTTATGTCGTATGGGATCAGAGCACCATTAATTATTTCCTTGCTTTTATTAAAATTAAATATATATTTTTATAATTTTTATTGAAAGTACGGTTATGTACAACACTGGAGTTAATAGAATTGCAACAAATTGTAGTTGGCGTTGGAAAATTGCGCCGGTCAAATGCGTTCGTTTTTCCAGTCAAGGGATCTCTAAGTCGACTTCCCAGAAATCGAATAACCGACATTTAGTCGAGTTCATGGCCCAAAAAACAGCGGTGTTAAACGGTGTACACACTAGTACATTTGTTATTTGGCAGACGTAAAATGCTCTGCCAGCAAATGTATAGGCCGGGAGCAAGCCTTTTCACTCTCTCTTGTATGTGTTCACATATATATTAAATTATTACTGTTTGCAAAGATGCATACCACATTCCAAGTGTTAGAATAAGACGTATATAGTTCTAACTAGGCTAATCATTCTCAGTACATTTAACTATGTTATCGAAAAGAAGAGTCTCAATAAAATTTTACTTTTACTTTTTACTTTTACTAGTACATTTGAGTGGCAGCTTTTGTTATAGATTACTGACGTCCAACAATCATGAATATTTATCGGCAGTTTTGGTTGAAAATCCCCCAAAATTAAATGAAACCTTTTCCAAATTAAATGAAACCTTTTCCAAATTAAATGAAACCTTTTCCAAATTAAATGAAACCTTTTCCAATTGAAATGAAACCTTTTACACATAGAATGAAACCTTTTCCAATTGAAATGAAACTTTTTACAAATAGAATGAAACTTTTTCCAAATTAAATGAAACCTTTATTCTTATCTAAGGAAATATAATATTTGCAGTAATTTTAAACCAATATTTGAAAATTAAATCGAAGAATATTAACAAATATAGTTGTATGGCTTTGTAATTAACATAAATATTCTTTAATTCGGTGTGATTTCATTTAATATATTTACTACATAAAACTAAATAAATAGTAATACAAACTGGGGTATTTCTTGACATTTTAATAAATAAATATTTATGAACAAGAATTGAATACCCGGTCCTAAATGCGAAATACATATTTGACTTAATAAATTGTTGATGATAAGGTAACTGCTTATCTTAATGAAGGGGTTCCCGACTTACAGCTTGTGGGATTTTCAAACCCATGTCCATAACGTAGTTAGAACAATCTTGCCGAGTTAGCTAGTGAATACTTCGCTCGATTACATCAACAATGTTATGTTCCATTGAAACGTCACACAGCTCAGCACTTGCACATAATTTTATTTTTGAAAATGCATTTTCAATTGGATTTAGCATTGGAGAATAAAGCGGTAAGAATTTAAGGTTGCATCTTTTGGATTCGATAAAATGTTTTATGTCATGTCGCTTGTGTATTTGAGCGTTATTTTCCAACTCTGGATTGATTTTCTCAAAAAAAATCTATAAATAATGTTACGTTCTTGGATTTTACTTAATCCCGTGTAGGCGTTGTTTTATTTCCCAATACAGTTCGTACTAAATAAAACGCGGGTTCTTTCTGATTACGAATATTACAATGATTTTATTGACACAACTTTACTTTGCACTTTACTTTACTTGACGGTTTCAATTCGCGATCTGATTCACAACTGACTAACTGCCTTTCCATTTCCCCTATTTATATGAGCCTTGCCTGTCGCTACAGGCAAGGCTCATCTAAATTAAATCTAAAGTTATATTCGTAACATTGCCCCCCGCTTAAGCCTGTTCGTCCCGAATAGGCACAGTTCCCGTTCCGTAGGGGGCCAGCCGCTCCAAATGTACAACTTTCATCTTCGACCTGGGACTGTCGCTCCTCTGGATGCGATGAACCACATCATTTATTTTCGTGACCACCTTGTAGGGTCCTTCCCTGTGCGTTTGCAATTTGGGGCACAGTCCTTTCTTTCGTTGTGGATTGAACAATAGTACCAGTTGCCCTTCTTGAAACCCATCGGTATTTGCCGCTCGATCGTACCTTGCCTTCATGCGGTTGCTAACCATTTTTATTCGATGGCGAACTGCATCGTGGACTTTACCAAAAGAGTTTTGACTGTCTTCATCTTGGTTCACATCGTCGTTTGGGGTAGCACCGAATATCAAATCGCCAGGTAGCTTTAATTCATTTCCTAACAGAACTTTGGCTGGGGTCCGGGATGTGGAATCATGAATGGCCGATCTATAAGCCAGTAAAAACTTTGGAATAGGCTCATCCCAGTTTCGTTGGCCACTGTCCACCACTTTCCGTAGATGTTCTTCCAGGGTGCGATTGAATCTTTCCACCATGCCATCTGATTGTGGATGTAGGGGCGTCGTTCTGGTTTTCTTGATTCCGTAGGAGTCACACATTTCCTTGAAGATCGCCGATACAAAATTCCTACCTTGATCGGAATGAACCTCAGATGGAACACCATAGCGACCAATCCAATTTTTGCTGAACACATCCACAATTGTCCTGGCTTCTTGATTTGGGAGAGCATAAACCTCTGGCCATTTGCTGAAGTAATCCATGACCACTAAGACATACCGGTTCCCAGAGTCGCTTGTGGGGAACGGCCCAGCTACATCCATTGCGATTCTTTCAAAAGGGGCTCCTGAATTATACTGCTGCATGTAGCCTCGGCTCTTCTTATGCACCTTTCACAATTGGCGATCCAGTCGGCAATGGATCTCTTATTTTGGAGTCTGAGACGACGATCAAGTTCCGGTGAGATTTACCGTCCTCACTTTCCCATTTGCGGTATAAGCAACCATCTATTATAAGTAGACTGTCCCACTGGGCCCAATAGGATTTTAAAAGAGGGCTTTCGGAGGTAATTTCTTTGCGACTAGGTCGCTTGCCCGTTTCTATGGCCGAAATTACTTTGCCAAGAATGGGATCTCTTCGTTGTTCCGTCGACCAATCTTCACCCGACTCAAACTGCAATAGTCGGACATCAACGATATTCTCTTTATTTTCAGCCTTTGAGCAATGCCTGCATTCTACCTTGCATGGCCGACGAGACAGGGCATCAACATTACCGTGCTTCTTCTCCATGGCTGCTGGCTTGTCGGTGCTAGTTTCCAAATTAATCACAGCTTCAGCTGGTGTGCATTGTCCAACATCGAAAAATTGGCAAATTTGCTCTTGCTTGTTTGACAGGTTCAAAACTCTAACAGGAATCAATCCGTCCTTGTTGCTTTTCACCAGGGCATTCGCTATTAGGATGTTACTGTTTAGGTTTTCTGCTGGTTCCACTACCCACAACTTCTCGGCTCCACAATCTCCATTCATTGGTACCCATATTATTGCTTCGGCACAGGGCGGTATTATCTCTGGATGGTCCGTAGTCAGACGTCTAATGGGTGTACTTTCATCGTAGCCCACGTTTAACGGAATTTCGTCGTTGGACCAGGTCATCACACGCTCTTTCATATCCAGATTGATACCAAAGGCAATCATAAAATCTGCGGATATTATCACTTCGTCTACGATATCGGCAACTATAAACTCGTAATTCTCCGATTTATTGGCAATAGTTAGTCTCAGGGTAATCTTGCCGTGTACTGCCGCGGGCTCCCCTGTTGCTGTGCGCAGTCTGACTCCATTAAGTTGCGTTATTTTTCCCTTTACCAGATATGACCTTATGATGGACTTTGATGCGCCAGTATCTAACGTCAGAACTCGCTTATCACCATTGATGTACCCAGTTGTCGTTAGGTTGTGACTTTTCTGTTGTACTATTGCTATGGAGATTGTGGGGCCATCGTCGATGGGAGCCAGTTCATGCCCCGCTGGACTGGCTCGATTTAGTTTAACGGTGACTCATTGGTGGACTGTTGAGCCATTCTTCTACCATCTTTCGTTGGAGGTGGTGACGATGACCTGGATCGTTTGCGCTTAGCTCTGCATTCGCGCGCAATATGACCTGCTTTATCGCAGTTGTAGCACCTAACCCTGGGCTTAGTCATCCCAACTAACTTTGTTTCTTCTATTACCCGCCTCATGGCGTCTTCGATCGAGTTAACGAGAGATTTGGGTTCGCAACCTTCGGTCTCCAGTTGGCGAATCTTGTGGGTCTGGGGCTTAACAATTATGCTTGCCGTCTCTTGGGAAAGGGCAAACGACACAGTTTCGGCAAATGACGCTTTTGGTGACGCATATGTTGCACACTTAATCTCAGGGTCACGTATGCCATTCACAAAGGTTTCGATTTTCATACGGTCCACCAATGGGTGATTCTCTCCTGGATACGTCATTAGCACCAAACGTTCCACCTCAGCTGCAAAGTCTTGTTTCGAAATTTTCTTCTCCAGATTCGTAACCCTGTGGTCGTGGGCCAGAAATTTCTCGTCAACCGACTGCACTTTCTTATCCAACTCATTTATTTGGACCTCCACGGTTTCCACTCTCCTTCCAATAACTTCTGTAATGTACTCGAGTTTCTCGTTCATTATTCTCGAATTTCTTCGAACATTCGTCTCGAGTTTTCTTCTAACTTTCTGGAATTCTCTTCGAACATTCGTCTCGTGCTCTCTTCGCTCCTTCTGGAATTTTCCTCAAACATTTTAGCCAGCATTTCCCTGAAATCGTCACCCCTGGCAGCTACTGACGAGACTTCCCCACCGTTGGATTCGCCCATTTCCGATAAATCCACTTCATCCTTACTGTCAAACTCATATGTATCGATGTTCATACCACGGCGCTCGAACTCATCCAACAGACGTTTTTGTAGTTCAGCCTTGTTGCCAGTAGAGGGCAATTCCAATTTATTGAGCTCCTTCTTCAAGTCTTCCACTCGTAGATCCTTAAACTTCATCGTAGGATTTTACTTAATCCCGTGTAGGCGTTGTTTTTATTTCCCAATACAGTTCGTACTAAATAAAACGCGGGTTCTTTCTGATTACGAATATTACAATGATTTTATTGACACAACTTTACTTTGCACTTTACTTTACTTGACGGTTTCAATTCGCGATCTGATTCACAACTGACTAGCTGCCTTTCCATTTCCCCTATTTATATGAGCCCTGCCTGTCGCTACAGAAGTTTCTAGACGATCTGGTAACACCTAGATTACGAACAATCTACCAATGCAACACACACATACAAACTTACATTGAGTGAACAATAACAACACATATACAAGCGAGGGAGTAACAAAGTAAGAGGAATTAAGCGATCATCAATGATGACGTTTAACAAGAATTGTACGTCAATAACAAAATAGAAAATGAAAGAGGAAATGGAAGAATGTAGAAAAATCTATACAGTAGTTGTTGTTGTGAAGTTATTGGAATAAACTGCGTAGTAGAAATTTACGTTACAATTCAAATTCTTAAATTAACGGAATTCATCTAAATTAACTTAAATCTAAAGTTATATTCGTAACAATAATTTAAATCTGTCTGCATTGACACTGGATTTAGAAACGATTGTGTGATGTACAACTCCCGCTTTGTTTATTGCTGCAATTATAGTGACATTACGACCTCTGACCGTAGGCAACACAATGTGTGCTCTTGTTCCTTGTCTTGAACTGGCTTGGGTTCTTCGTATGTGAAGATTAAATCCACACTCATCAATAAATAGTAATTTTTCTCCTTGTTGGGGTATCTAATGTTCTGGAGTCATTCATTCGTTCTATTTCAATATAGGCCATCTTCAACGTAATTTTTAATTTCCGTATGTATCTATACAGCTTGTGGAAATATTTATATCATTTTCTCTCAACAGTTTAGTTTTAATGGATTTGAGGGTAATTCCAGGTTGACTTTCTACATAGAATTCGATCAGACTTAAAACTTGTGGTGTCAACAACTTAGTTCTATTTCCTCCACGCTTATTTTCCTTCAATGTTCCAAAATTTTGTTTGTAATTACTTCACATTGTAGAGAGTTCACTGTGGAAATGCAAGTGGAAATCTCCAGAACCTACCGAAATTGTTATTATTTAAATTCTAATATTGGTTTAAATTTACTGCAAATATTATATTTCCTTAGATAAGAATAAAGGTTTCATTTAATTCTATTTGTAAAAGGTTTCATTTCAATTGGAATAGGTTTCATTTAATTTGGAAAAGGTTTCATTTAATTTGGAAAAGGTTTCATTTAATTTGTAAAAGGTTTCATTTAATCTGGAAATGCTATATATACACACCCACACTTATTTACAAAAAGAAAAATATTACCTCGATTTTTTTAATAAACAATTAGATTTTAAATCAATTTATTATTGGAATTTGATATTTATATATATATAGACCTCTACCTTATGTGCAATTATGTCAGAATAAATGAAAACAAATGCAAAAAACGTTTTTTTAACATTTTACCAAAATCGCGAATAATTAATGGAATGTCAGGTTTTCATTTCAAAATCGATGTGGGGATATGATTTACATGTTGATTCATTCACAAATCAAACATTTCTTTTTACAAATGTTGTAAAATTCATCTTCAAACAAATCGATTTTCGAATATATTTTGTTATATTTTTCAAAACATTACACACACAGTCACACATTTTGTTTATGGCTTTGGCATAACAAGCCACAGTATGAAAAAATTGTAATTTATAAATTGCTATCATGGTACAATAATTACATGGTAGGGCAGCTTGAGGTGAATAACAAAAAAGCAACTATGCACGTGTGGCCTCTTCTGCCAAAAATAAAATAAATATACGCAACAAGTGTTTGTGTTTACTTGACATTTTTTCTACACAAAACTAAAAACGCGAAAAATGAATGAAAGGTTATGATTTCTTCCCAAAATCCAGTAGGGAATACCATAAAATGTTTGTTTCATCCATAACAAAGTAATTTCTTCCAGACGAACGTGTTAAAAACTTTATTTTCATTTCAATTAAAATTGAATATATTTCAATTTATTTTGAATTTATTGACATTGTATTCAAAACAATACACACACATACACAATATATGTATTTTGATTTGATGAAACAAGCCACCTTGAGAAAAAATTGTAATCAGTTGGTAGCTGTGCCCTACCTTGTAATTATTATACCATGGTTGCTATGGCCTACCTTGAATAATTGTACCATGAGTTAATCTATGTGCACCGAACGACTCTTTTAATGAAAACAGTTGAAACTTTTAGTACTTTTTGGCACAAAAACAGGATTGTGTAGCATAGTATGGTGTTTCGTACGTTGTTTTAAATATATTTTTTGCATGGTAAATGACGCAACAGCCTTAAATCTTGAATTTTCTACTGTATGTTAATGTGCTTTAAGTTTTCATCATGAAAGTTTTTCTATCATTGGTAAATTGAGTGTAATTAGATTTACGATATTTTTAATTTTGTAACAACCGTTCTTTTCGTTACATTTATTTATTATCATTTGAAGTAATCTTTAATTTTCGTACTTTTTGCTCCTACCTGGGGCAATTATTTGAGAAATTAAAAATGGCAACCCTTTTAAATTTGGAACTCATCTATCAATTTCAAATTATGTAAAAAATAAATTCCATAAAATGTTATACATGTGAAATGTGTACTTTCTTTAAATAAAATCTTAATTTTTATTTTTAAATAAAATCATAATAATTTAATTATAAATTATATTTATAGATTATAAAGGCTGGAAACTTCAACATAATAAACATTTTGTAATTCTTGCCACTGATCACTGATGAATTTGACAGATTATGTTTTTAAAAATCACCCAACAGGAAAATTGGGAAAGCATAAAATTGAAAATTGTTCATAATTAAATGTGCTCCCGTATTCAATTTACTCAATCTGCCTGCTGGGAAAGTTTGATGAAATAACTCGCAATTCCCTGCATTTTCATATGTATTACACATATAAGTGGTTATGGCTCAATTATAGAAGAGATGTGGAAGCGATAGAAATATAAATTTAATAGATTTTCATTCATGTTTTTCCATTTTATTTTGAGGAATCGAAAATATTTCATTTTCAAAATAAATATAATTTCTTGATAATTTTTTTTGTTTGTTTAAATTTTTCTGTCAAATGACGTTGACACTAGTATAACTTACAACAACAAATTTCCATGTGGTTGTTGTATCGTTTATTGTACAACAACACTTGCTATCAGTGTTGCCAATTTAGCACTTTTAGTGCTAGATTTAGCACTTTTTGAACTCGTTTAGCACCAAAAAAATTGTTTTAGCACCTAGCACTTTTTTTAGCATTTTTTGATTTCTTAGGAATTTATTTACAAAATTTTGGTTTCAACGCAAAAAATCCCGTTTTTTGATTTCATATTGAATTTTGTTTCACGCAATGAATTTGATTTTCCAATGCTATCCAGCATGTGCCTTTCTTAAAAAATTGTCGGGTAATTAATGTGGTGACTATGATATTGTCTGTTGGTAGATTGTTTATTTGGGAAAATGGAAAACCAAATTAAGTTGTAAATTTTATGAGAGCGATGTAAAAATAATGAACATGAATTATGTTGGAACTTTCTGAAATCAAGTTTTTTATTCAGCGGGAATCCCGAATGCCAAGTTATAACCACTTTAGATTACCGAAAAGGCGAGCGTACCCATTTATATTAAGATTGTGCCAGAATAAGGAAATAGAAAAATTCCGGCAAACATATTTTTTTTATATTAAAGTCGCTGTTGGGAATGAGATTATAAACCCTTAAAAGTACACAAATGGGACGAAAATTGATAATTGTCTTCATATTTGTACGCAATGTGAAATTACAGTTATTTACCTTAACCAAATTTGGACATTATTAGTATTTATATTTAGTAGGAAGATTTCAAACCCCATCAAAACAAAAAATAGAAAAAGTTTGGTCAATTCGGTTGAATGTCCGACGTCCCCAAAATGTCGAATAAGGGGAGGATACCGCTCTGTAGGGGCTACCCCTAAATATGGACCCATATTAATAATTTTTTATAAGGACATGTTTGACTCAAAAAAATTAAACAATCAAATTAAAACCAATGCAATTGATGAGGGCTACCCTCAAAAGAAGCCCAATATTGATAAGTCCTAGTAAGAAGACTATATAACCAGGTAGAACACAATATACAAATATACAGCAATTTAGGTTGAACAAGTGAAAATGCGTTAAGTTCGGCCGGGCCGAACTTTGGATACCCTCCACCATAGATATACTGACAGGTACTATAAATTAAAATATAGGGAACATACCAAACAGTGTACATATACCGACATTTGATAACTATTTTAATATAAACAAGTGAAAAAGCGTTAAGTTCGGCAGGGCCGGTTATATGGGGACTACCCCTAAACAATGGTGAATATTAATTTTTTTTTTGGTGGGGAGATTTGTAACCATATACGACTTCAAAATACCAAATTTCAGCTAATTCGGTTGAAAAAACGCGCTCAAGAACCTCAAAATATCGAAAATTGGGGGTACCGTTATATGGGGGCTACCCGATAAATTGACCCATATTTATAATTTTTTTGTGGAGAGATTAGCTACCCAATAAGAACTCAAATTACTAAATTACAGCCAATTCGGTCAAAACCACCCAAAGATTTGGAAATTGGGGATACCCTTATATGGGGGCTACCGGAAAAAATTGACCTATATTTATAATTTTTAATATAGAGATTTTCTACCCAATAAGAATTCAAAGTACCGAAGTCTAGCGAATTAGGTCGAAAAATGCTATCAAACCCCACAAAATACCCCTATTTATAATTTTTAGTGGAGATATTATATTCCATTTCCAATATCAAATCTCATAGAAGTAGTACCAACGTTGTACAAAATTCCAAAGCTGTGTGTTCAATATTGCGACCTCAATGCGACGGACATGGCTAAATCGACAACGAATAGCCGTTAAGAATAAACGGGCTTTCCGATTAATATTTCATTATTAAATATTAACAATTTTGTTCTAGAAATTTTTAGCACTTTTTTCTGGCACTTTTCTAAATTATTTAGCACTTTCTAGCATTTTTTTCAACAAAATCTAGCATTTTTCCTCAACAAAGTTTTGGCAACACTGCTTGCTATTACCTTCTATTATTAAACCATGGGTACACCACATGGCATAATTGCACAATAGTAAAGCTAGTAAAAGAGCGAACTATCAAAAATTACTCTCACATACAAGATTTGCGCAAAAAGTAAAAGAACGAAAAATAGTTAAAACATGAAGAAACGTCAAAATCAAAATTTTCATTCATGTTTTTCAATTTTTTTTTTTCAATTCTATTGCCTTGGTGGCAATAGAAAAAAAGGTTTGTTTTAAACAAAATATGTTCCGAAATTTCAAGGCCAATATCTCGGGAAGTATGCATTTTCCCACATGAAATGTATATCACTGTAATCCGCACAAGGAGGGCTACTTACGGTAATCATTTCAAAATGATCCGAATGGAGCCCCTAAACTTCACTTGTTCCATATCATGTTGCTGTAGTTCCCAAAATATCTACCAATTTCAATAGCATTAACATTATGGGAGCGTCCAGCCATATAAGACTTTCCGGGCTTGGAGTCGTCGGAAACTCCACTTCCATATATTCCATAATGTTTTCCTCTAAATTATACAAATAAAAAAATAAACAATAAATATTAATATTATCAAAGTCATGCAATGGACGCCGTTTAACTTTTTGTTTTTTGTGTGCATTAGGTTTCTGTAGTCTTTTTTTTTGTCCTTAACAAATGAAATTTTTGATTTTGACGTTTCTTCATGTTTTAACTATTTTTCGTTCCTTTACTTTTTGTATGTGGGAGTAATTTTTGATAGTTCGCTCTTTTACTAGCTTTACTATCAAAAAGTACGGGAACGAACCTAATATATGATAAAATCGAATCCGTGCAGAAACAATTTGTACTTTCGGTACTGAGAGGTTTACATTGGAATAGTAGTTTTGTGTTGTCATCTTATGCTAGCAGGTTAAATTTAATTCATTTGTCTACATTGAAAAGTAGACGTATTATGTTGAATACTATGATGGCACTATGAATATGAAATGGTAATATACCTTCGGATTTTCTAATTTATTCTATTAGAATAAATGTTCCTGTCCGATCTAGTAGACAATATCAACTGTTATATCAAAGACATAGAAACCGTAAAGACTCGACAAAATGCATTTTGACAAAATAGTGTATGAAAAAATATCCAGGAGGAATCAGGCATAACAGAGGCATGTTAACAATAAAAACCCAAATACGCGATAATGTGTGTATAAAATGTAAATAAAATCAGAGATCTGCACTCAAAAAATATTTTTTATTTAGTAAGCTTAAGATATAGCATTAACAACGTTTAATATTGTTCTCTCTTATTATATTATATTGTTCTCTTTAATAACATTCCTCTGTTATACCTGATTCCCCCTGGATATTTTTTATAAACTATTTTGTCAAAATGCATTTTGTCGAGTCTTTAGGTTTCTATGTCTTTGGTTATATGTGGACTTCCACCGCACGAATTACTCTATGGGAGATCCTCTTAAGCTACATTTACACGCTACAGGTTGAAGGCATTTTGAAGTCTTATCAAAATTTTGAAAATGTATTTTGAAGTCCTGTTTACACGTTTCAAAAATTTGATCAATATATTTCAAAATATTTTGATCAAAGTTTGGTCAAAATGTTTTGAAGCTAATTTACACTATTGGTAATTTTTTATATTGAAAATATTGACTTTGAACAGCTGTTTTGATTATTTTTGAGAAATAGTTTAGTATTAGTAACTATGGACGACGACACGGCCATCAGCATTTTTTAATATTGGAGGAAGAAGTAGCTGATAACAATGAAAAAAAGAAGAAAACAAAAGCAAAATTGGGTTCGGCCTTTCCTTTTGGAAGGTGATGGTGTGTGTTTCTTTTAGGGAGCGATTAAAACGGAATGATTCAGAACTATACAAAAACTTTGTACGAATGTCACCAGACTAGTCCCCCATTAATAGAAAATGCCAATACTAATATTAGGGAATCTATATGCCCCGGAGAACGCCTGACAATAAGTCTGACGTTCTCTTACCATCTCATATTAATTTATTAATTATAATTTAATTCGTAAGTGATTTAATTCCATTGTCATTTGCCGCAACAAAAATGTGTAAATAAAAACATATGATATGTATTGATCAAAAGAATGAACATGCTGTCAAAATATTTCTAGTCATCAATATTGCCAGATGCGATTTTGATGCCTATTTACACGGCATCAATAACATCTTCAAAAGTTTTGTTCAATAAATTTTGAAGAAATTTAGCTGTTCACACGAGTTTGAAGCATTTTGAAGAAAAATTTTGAAGAGACCTTCAATCCTGTAAATGAAGCTTTAGTAAAATGTGTATTGACTTAAACTCTGAACAAAAACAAAAAAAAATTATATTATTGTATTTTTAAATGAGTAGTAAAACTTAATAACAAACTGGCTGTTGAAGTAGATTCTGTAGCTGGTTTTCTATTCCACTCTCAAATTCCATCATGATATGGATCATGGTGTGTACGTTCGATCCCTACGTAAAGGGAGGTCGCCCCCTCGGTCGGCAGGTGTGGGAAAGAGAGGCATGGGAACAATGTGAAGCTCTAGAAAAAATATATTTTTTAATTTGTTGAAAATTTACCAATCGCCATGCGTAACATTTTATGGAATTTATTTTTCATTTTATTTGAAATTGATATATGAATTCCATATTAAGAAGGGTTGCCATATCAATTTCTCAAATGAGACTACCTTGTATAGTTATGCCATGGTGAATAACATGAGTGCAGACGATATTTACCTCACCTTTAACGACAATGAACTTTCTCCTAATGATTTTCGGTTCCAGCACAAACATTCAGGAAATATGAAATTTCGAATGGAAACTAAAAATTTGTGGATTAATTTAATAAATTTTCAATTTTGTTTTGCGGTTTGTATTATTTGCTTGAAGATATGGATTCGACGTAGTTGGGTAATGCGGCCGTACACAACATTTTGCCATAGTGGGGAAGTTGAATATTTTTGTACGCCCCATCGGATTTTAGGTAACGTTGTAAGCTTTGACAGTCAATCGGATAGTCAGCTGAGCTAAGTCAAGGTATATTTAATAAGGTAGCCGCATCGGGCCAGCTGTTGGTGCAAATAAAGTTTTGGCAACACTGCTTGCTATTACCTTCTATTATTAAACCATGGGTACACCACATGGCATAATTACACAATAGTAAAGCTAGTAAAAGAGCGAACTATCAAAAATTACTCTCACATACAAGATTTGCGCAAAAAGTAAAGGAACGAAAAATAGTTAAAACATGAAGAAACGTCAAAATCAAAATTTTCATTCATGTTTTTCAATTTTTTTTTTTTCAATTCTATTGCCTTGGTGGCAATAGAAAAAAAGGTTTGTTTTAAACAAAATATGTTCCGAAATTTCAAGGCCAATATCTCGGGAAGTATGCATTTTCCCACATGAAATGTATATCACTGTAATCCGCACAAGGAGGGCTACTTACGGTAATCATTTCAAAATGATCCGAATGGAGCCCCTAAACTTCACTTGTTCCATATCATGTTGCTGTAGTTCCCAAAATATCTACCAATTTCAATAGCATTAACATTATGGGAGCGTCCAGCCATATAAGACTTTCCGGGCTTGGAGTCGTCGGAAACTCCACTTCCATATATTCCATAATGTTTTCCTCTAAATTATACAAATAAAAAAATAAACAATAAATATTAATATTATCAAAGTCATGCAATGGACGCCGTTTAACTTTTTGTTTTTTGTGTGCATTAGGTTTCTGTAGTCTTTTTTTTTTTGTCCTTAACAAATGAAATTTTTGATTTTGACGTTTCTTCATGTTTTAACTATTTTTCGTTCCTTTACTTTTTGTATGTGGGAGTAATTTTTGATAGTTCGCTCTTTTACTAGCTTTACTATCAAAAAGTACGGGAACGAACCTAATATATTATAAAATCGAATCCGTGCAGAAACAATTTGTACTTTTTGTACTGAGAGGTTTACATTGGAATAGTAGTTTTGTGTTGTCATCTTATACTAGCAGGTTAAATTTAATTCATTTGTCTACATTGAAAAGTAGACGTATTATGTTGAATACTATGATGGCACTATGAATATGAAATGGTAATATACCTTCGGATTTTCTAATTTATTCTATTAGAATAAATGTTCCTGTCCGATCTAGTAGACAATATCAACTGTTAAATCAAAGACATAGAAACCGTAAAGACTCGACAAAATGCATTTTGACAAAATAGTGTATGAAAAAATATCCAGGGGGAATCAGGCATAACAGAGGCATGTTAACAATAAAAACCCAAATACGCGATAATGTGTGTATAAAATGTAAATAAAATCAGAGATCTGCACTCAAAAAATATTTTTTATTTAGTAAGCTTAAGATATAGCATTAACAACGTTTAATATTGTTCTCTCTTATTATATTATATTGTTCTCTTTAATAACATTCCTCTGTTATACCTGATTCCCCCTGGATATTTTTTATAAACTATTTTGTCAAAATGCATTTTGTCGAGTCTTTAGGTTTCTATGTCTTTGGTTATATGTGGACTTCCACCGCACGAATTACTCTATGGGAGATCCTCTTAAGCTACATTTACACGGTTGAAGGCATTTTGAAGTCTTATCAAAATTTTGAAAATGTATTTTGAAGTCCTGTTTACACGTTTCAAAAATTTGATCAATATATTTCAAAATATTTTGATCAAAGTTTGGTCAAAATGTTTTGAAGCTAATTTACACTATTGGTAATTTTTTATATTGAAAATATTGACTTTGAACAGCTGTTTTGATTATTTTTGAGAAATAGTTTAGTATTAGTAACTATGGACGACGACACGGCCATCAGCATTTTTTAATATTGGAGGAAGAAGTAGCTGATAACAATGAAAAAAAGAAGAAAACAAAAGCAAAATTGGGTTCGGCCTTTCCTTTTGGAAGGTGATGGTGTGTGTTTCTTTTAGGGAGCGATTAAAACGGAATGATTCAGAACTATACAAAAACTTTGTACGAATGTCACCAGACTAGTCCCCCATTAATAGAAAATGCCAATACTAATATTAGGGAATCTATATGCCCCGGAGAACGCCTGACAATAAGTCTGACGTTCTCTTACCATCTCATATTAATTTATTAATTATAATTTAATTCGTAAGTGATTTAATTCCATTGTCATTTGCCGCAACAAAAATGTGTAAATAAAAACATATGATATGTATTGATCAAAAGAATGAACATGCTGTCAAAATATTTCTAGTCATCAATATTGCCAGATGCGATTTTGATGCCTATTTACACGGCATCAATAACATCTTCAAAAGTTTTGTTCAATAAATTTTGAAGAAATTTAGCTGTTCACACGAGTTTGAAGCATTTTGAAGAAAAATTTTGAAGAGACCTTCAATCCTGTAAATGAAGCTTTAGTAAAATGTGTATTGACTTAAACTCTGAACAAAAACAAAAAAAAATTATATTATTGTATTTTTAAATGAGTAGTAAAACTTAATAACAAACTGGCTGTTGAAGTAGATTCTGTAGCTGGTTTTCTATTCCACTCTCAAATTCCATCATGATATGGATCATGGTGTGTACGTTCGATCCCTACGTAAAGGGAGGTCGCCCCCTCGGTCGGCAGGTGTGGGAAAGAGAGGCATGGGAACAATGTGAAGCTCTAGAAAAAATATATTTTTTAATTTGTTGAAAATTTACCAATCGCCATGCGTAACATTTTATGGAATTTATTTTTCATTTTATTTGAAATTGATATATGAATTCCATATTAAGAAGGGTTGCCATATCAATTTCTCAAATGAGACTACCTTGTATAGTTATGCCATGGTGAATAACATGAGTGCAGACGATATTTACCTCACCTTTAACGACAATGAACTTTCTCCTAATGATTTTCGGTTCCAGCACAAACATTCAGGAAATATGAAATTTCGAATGGAAACTAAAAATTTGTGGATTAATTTAATAAATTTTCAATTTTGTTTTGCGGTTTGTATTATTTGCTTGAAGATATGGATTCGACGTAGTTGGGTAATGCGGCCGTACACAACATTTTGCCATAGTGGGGAAGTTGAATATTTTTGTACGCCCCATCGGATTTTAGGTAACGTTGTAAGCTTTGACAGTCAATCGGATAGTCAGCTGAGCTAAGTCAAGGTATATTTAATAAGGTAGCCGCATCGGGCCAGCTGTTGGTGCAAATAAATGTCAAAAATGTTATTGTAATGTTGAACCAAAAAATTAAAAAACAAATGATGACTTGATCATAACCAGTGCGGACAAAGGTGGGAAAACAGTAGCCATGTACAAAAATGAATATCAAACGAAAATGGCAGCAATTTTGGGAGATATATGCACATACCGACGCTTAAAGAGAGATCCGACGAACATATTACAAAACAAAAACAATTCTCTAGTGGAAAAATTATTTAAATTAAAGATAATTAATGAAACCGAAAAATATAAAATGACGAATAAGACATCAACTGCGCCAAGATTTTATGGGTTACCCAAAATTCACAAGGATGGTACCCCTTTGAGACCTATATGCTCCACAATTAACTCCCCAGCTATCGATCTTTGTAAATATATGGTCAACATATTGAAGAACCTGACAAAGAATTCGCAATATAACGTAAAAGACGCAAAAGATTTTAAAACAAGAATTGAGCACATAAAGATCAACCCCGACGAAATCTTAATTTCATTTGACGTTGTATCACTTTTCCCTAGCATACCAGTAAATTTTGCTCTCAACACCATAGAAGATAAGTGGGATACAATTAAAACATATACATCTATGACAAAAGAATTGTTCATGGAAATTCTGACGCTATGTATAAAGGACACAAGATATTTCATATATGACGACAAAATATTTAAACAAAATAAAGGTATGCCTATGGGCTCTCCAGCCTCCCCTGTCATAGCTGACATAGTTATGGAGAAATTGCTGGACCCCATCTCAAACTAGACTGGTACCAGAAACCTACAGCGTCGAGACGACTGATTAACTTCACATCTAGACATCCGAGAAGAACAATAATCAACACTGCATCCAATTTCATAAATAGGGTTTTAGACATAAGCCATCCAGACTATCACAACAAAAACATTAATATAATTAAGAAGATCCTGAAGAAAAATGATTTTCCGGACAAAACTATTGACAATCTCATGATACGAGCAAGAAAAGGAAAGACAAAGAAAACAAGCGACAACAGCGAGAAAATTTACAAAACTATGACATATACACGTGGGTTTTCAGAAAGATTAAAACATTCTAACATTTACGACAACACAAAATTTGAGCTGGCATTTAAAACTACAAACACGCTGAATAATCTTTTCAGCAAATTAAAAAGTAAAATACAAGACGAGGAGAAATCCAACGTAGTATACCGCATTAAATATAAGGGAGACAAGTCCAACGTATGCCAAAAGGTATATGTTGGCACTACTAAGACAAAATTAAAGACAAGAATATCCGCACATAAATCGGATCAAAAAGCTCTGTACAAACCCATAGAGCAAAAAACAGCCCTTGCAGCACACTGCACAAAAACAGGACATACCCCAGATTTTAATGACATAAAAATTCTAACTCAAGAAAGTAATTATCAAAAAAGGTTTACTCTTGAGATGTTTCACATAATCAACACTCCACTTGACACTCGACTCAATTATAAAACCGACACAGACAACTGCGCTCAAATCTATAGACACACAGTAAACAAATACAAATCTGGTAGACTTTAGTTGAAGTAAGAACGTTGACTTAAAGACAACATAACTTTCTTCAAGTAAGTTTATTTACATATTGTTATTGTTGTTTCAAAATTCTGTTAAAATATATGTAATTGTAGTTCCCTGAGGATGATTGGAGAATCCAATCGAAATATTGGAAACAATAAACATTAAAAATCAAAATTAAAAACGATTTTTACTTTTAAAAAGCCTACAGCCGAACTAATACAACAAAGATAAAAAAAAAACAAAATTATAAATGAAAATCTCCGAATTTCGAAGAGCTTGTTTGGCAATTCTTTTATTAACATTTTCTACAAGAATTTGTGTAAAAAATATTGTCAATCTGTTTGTTTTGGCAAAATATGTTTGACATATCAAAATACAACAACCGATGTTTGTTGTAGAAATTCGCCGATGCGGCTCCCTTGTATACCTACCTTGAGCTAAATGGAATACCATGGTATAATAATAAAAGGTAACAGCAAGTGTTGTTGTACAAAAAACTATACAACAACCACATGGAAATTTGTTGTTGTAAGTTCTACTAGTGTCAACTCATTTGACAGAAAAATGTAAACAAACAAACAAATTATCATCAAATTATTTTTATTTTGAAAATGGAATATTTTCGAATCCTCAAAATAAAAATTGAATAACATGAATGAAAATCTATCAAATTTATATTTCTATCTATTATTTTTATTTTGAAAATGGAATATTTTCGAATCCTCAAAATAAAAATTGAATAACATGAATGAAAATCTATCAAATTTATATTTCTATCGCTTCCACATCTTTCCTTTAATTGAGCCATTGTCATATATATGGGTAACACATATGACAATGCTGGGAATAGTGAGTTATTCCTTCAAGAAAGATTTGCTTCCTCAAACTTTCCCAGCAGGCAGATTGAGTAAATTGAATACGGAGCACATTAATAAAGAACAATTTCAAATTGTATGCGTTCCCAATATTCCTGTTGGGTGATTTTTAAAAACATAATTTGTCAAATTCATATTGACACTAGTATTACGTTGGAATCAAATCAGCTGGGATTTGCTGTTACCTTTTATAATTGTACCATGATGGAATACCTACCCATGGATAACATTTTACAGTGGTGATTTTTGTGTGTCGGTGGTCATTTTACAGTGAATATCGTAACGAATAATCATTTTATAGCGGCTAGTGTTTTCAGGGATCCTGGATTATAGGCAATTGAGATGGCGCAGTCAATGTCAATGAAACAAATTGGTGCCCGGCATATGAGCTGTGCCGTGGACATAATGGAATGGAGTAATAAAATGGATTTAATAGCATATGGCACCGAAAAGGGTAATAAGTGACGATATGACATACGCCGATGTATCTCTATATTCTTCCTAATTTAAACAGGAGAAGTGGTTATTCAGAGATTGAACTGGCAAAAGATAGTTACCTTTCCGTCCCCAGGTGAGGACATAAAAGTAAAGGGGCTCAGCTGGCAGCATGATGAGACAGTAGTTGCTGTAGGTATGTTTGTGAATTGGCGCTTTTAAAACTTTTAAATCTCATTCAAAGTGTCATGTTGTTTTTGTTTTTTCTTTGAATTCAAAGGATACAGCAATGGCCAGGTTTCTTTGCTAGACGTAGAACGAGAAGAATGCATTTCAAATCTAAATTACGATGATGAAATTAAAAATGTTTATTTCAGCAAGCCCATCAACACACCTGACTTTCGTCAATTGTATCGAAATAAAACAGAGGTATTTGGCCTGTTTCTGTACTGTAAGAATCTACGAATAGTTTCTTGCAGTAAGGGAACAGATAAATATTATATGCATGTATAAAAAATACTAACAAATTGAAATTTCATTTTTAGATCACTCACGATTTTTTTCTCCCGTCCTTACCACAACTTAATAGCTTGGGAGTTTCTTCAAAAGTACAAGAACACAAATCTTTTGCTAAGGGAACTCCTAGCTTCTTGGTTGTACTTCTTAAAAGTGGAAAAGTTCACCTGCTACTTTTAGGGGCACTAAAGGCCGGTTGTATAGATCTATCGAAACATGTACTGTTCGCCGAAGAATTGGAAGTGTATGATGTTCGCCTTAGTGGAGATTTCGATGCGATGTATGCCTTGGTGCGATATGGAAACCAGTTAAACGTATTGCATTTTCGTAATCCAGTCTTTAGCGAATATATGTCACCTATGATGAAGTTAGCACAGTACTGCGCTAACATACTGGAAACAAAGAAGTATGCCGAACTTATAGCTCTATTTTTATTATGAAGCGACATTGAATGCGTTTTTAACTTATAGCTATATTAACAATACACTTCAATGCATGTTGGAAGCGTGGGAGACTGTCCTATTGGAAATGGACAATAAGCTTACAAATTATGCCAATAAACAAATAGAGGGATTTCTGTCCGCTGATTTTATGGAGTTGCTAGTATTTGGTTACGCTACCAATGAAATCGAAGAATTTCTCACACAGTAAGTATATATATTAGTACATGTACTGTACATGTTAGTGAAAAGAAGGAAATTATATGGTATATTAATCTAAAGAGTTTCTTTACTTCCAGAGATCTTACGGAGAAGGGAGTTAAAAAGCTTCAGAACTCCGTAGAACTTAGCTATTCCACAATACAAAGCTTGGTTTCTAAGCCTTTGCAAATGGCTACAATAAATATGTTTTATTTTTTAAATACCATAAAAGGCTTAGCAAGGGTGCTACATTACTTTGAAGTAAGTTTTTACTAATTACTAAAAAACATATTTTAGTATTATATATTAGTCGAATCTCTTTAAAACAGCCCTTGTTAATACAAACATCTACTGAGACTGCTGTTCGCCAGTGCGGAGCATTTCTAATGAAAATTATGGAAACTCAACAAGTGATTGATCAATCGGTTAATGACATGAAACTGTTCTTCTCATGGCTCTGCGTGGTTATAGTACGTCTACACCAACAGGACGTTACCGAAGACATGGCCCAATTGTCTATGGAGGATACAATATATTTGGCCGAATATTTAAATAGTTTTGAGGATAGTGTTGTTGAGAACAGTAAGGTATTTTCGAATTACAACGAACGAATATATGCCAAAAAAGTCTCTTTTCAGGCGACGGTTCAGTAACTAAAAGAAAGTTTAATTTAGAAAAGGTGGGACAGTACCTAGAGGATAAACCCCTGCAACAAGTATTGAAGACTGATATGCATCACATGTGGCAGAAACTGCTGGATGAACATGAATGTCTACGTAATTCCACGTTACTCTATCCGCACGAAAAGAACCTATCTCTGATACAACAGAGGGATAAACTGTTTGCTGCTATCGATTTGGTATTTGAGAAACCGAATGAGAGCATTAGTGCGGGTTTTGAGCTTGATGGAACCTTTGTGTGCCGACAGCTAACCAAAAGTCCAGAAGATAATTATGAATTTATTAAAATGTCGTACTTTGTGTGCGAATCAAAAAAACTTGATCTCGTAGCAGTTACCATCGGCTGGCAAGAGTGTTTAATTTTGGGATTCGATAGCAAATTCACACAAATGCAAATGTTCCGCTTGCAAAGCCTTCCTGGTCCCTTTACAAAGGAATTGTCGAGTGATTTGGAGAGTTTGTCTTTTGCTGATTTACAGTTTTACAATGATGGTGTAATCTCCCTACTGCTCGTAAACAAAGGCGAGGAAAAATCGCAAAGTTATTTCGTGCAATTTCCTCTCGATCAAGCCAAAACTAATAGCTCCCTGCATACATTGCCTCAAGAATATCTGAATGTGAGTGACTTTTCAGCAGTACACAGTATTTTTGATATAATTGATAGTAGCTGTTTTAAGGGAATGGATAGTCTATGTTCGCACCTATCCGTTTCTGGATGTAGAAAGGTTTGTTGGGAATCTTTTAGAAGACGCTTGACCGTGAATTACTTATTCATATTGCCTACTTTTCAGGTGGCTTCATTACTATCGGATAAACGAAAGAAAATGATTATATTTGAGATGGAAATTGAAGATGATGACGACGAAATAGAAATGTCACAAAACTCAATGCTGGACATTAGTAAGGAGTCAGCCGTTTCATAATTACATACCTACTACTTACCTTGTTTTAATGAAAATAACATCGATAATAAGCATTTCAAATGCTGTACCGAATTTCAATGCCATGTGTTTTCATTATGAACGTCTATGTATTATAAAAAATTGAGTGTTCTATTTTCCGTCACAGCAATTAAAATAAAACTAGTGGAATTTTTTGAAATGCTATACAAATGCACTTCAAGCTGAATGGTGGCAATCGTTGCTTATACTAAAACTTAAGTAAAACAAAAAAAAATATATAAATTAGTTTTGTTCATATATGTAAGCGTCATCAGAATCTTCGTCACTGGATAAATCCCGCCTTCTTCGCTCTTTGCGTTTATTCCTCTTTTTGCCTTTCCCTGAAAACTCGTCAGCTAAATCCTCGGCAGTGACAGGGGAAGAAATGTTATCTGGCTTAGCAACTTCCTTTGGCTTATTTTCTACTATCGCTTCTTCAGGTGGAACTTGTTCTGTATTTACTTCATTGGCTACAGACTCCTCTGATTTTTTCTGTGACTTCACCAACTCGCATAGGTACTTGTATCGAACTAAACATTCTTCCTTTGTTTTACCAGGTACACTATTGGCAATTTTCTGCCATCTATCACTACCAGCACTTTTTCTATATTTAACAATAGCTGCCTCTAAAGCTTTTTGCTGTTCCTGTGACCAGTTTGTTTCTGGAATGATTATACTTTTGTCCTGTTTGGTTTTTTCTTTTTTAACGATTTGTTGCGTCTCCTGAACGATTGTTTCAGCAACGCTATCAGTCTGGCCGGGTAGTCGATATCCGTTTTCCTTCATTTTGGCAGCCATGAATGTAACTTCTTGCACGGTTCGATTCATTGCTTCGCTGATTACAACCCAACGATTGCTCATGCCGGCGGGGTATTTTTTTACAAGACGTATAAGTTCTGTTAAATCTTCATCCGTCCAAAAACCACCACTTAGAGTAGTCTGGAAATAATATAAATGATAATAATTAATAAAAATGGTAGAAGAACGTCCCAATTTAATGAAGTCAAATTATAAATTTGCAATAAATAATAACATAATTTTTCCATTGCAATATCAACCAAACATGTATATACCTTTTGAGTGACTGGTTTCACTGCATCATTGTCTGTCAATTCCCTTGCCTGTATTTGGGAAAATCCCTTTAATTCCTCGTCTGTTTTTTCGGGAGCTTTCATATTTTGTTTCCGCCTGCGTAAGTTTTCCTTCTGTTCTTTTCTTAGGCGCACGAGCTCTTCTGCTTCCCTCTCTTGCTCTTCCAAACGTTTGGCCTCTTCTATTTCCCTATTATAATAAAAAAGTATATAAATGTATACATGTAACTGAAGATACTATGATGTAATAATCGTACTGTCTTCTTTTTTCCAGAGCCATCTCCTTTAATTCATTTGCTTTATTAAACGTTTCCTTTATAGTCATTGGCAAATTCCACAAAAACATAGGAATTTGTACCGGTAAGGTATTCTGTAAAGAATATAACGCAGAATTAAAAAAAGAAGAAAAAAAACAAAGTTAATTTAAAACGCCTAACACTTACTTTTAATGAAGGTGTCGGTATCTCATTCAATATGGTATCCATATCAATGTTTTTGTTCTTTTTCTGTAACTTCTTCAGTTTTGATCCTAGCACTTGTTCGGCAGTATATCTTTTTTCCAAATAAGCAGCCCATGCAAACAGATATTGGCCGACTGTGATAATAAGGAATAGAATACCTGCTCCCTCGTACAAACCAATTTTACGCATTCGGCGGTAATAGTACAGCGCTGACTTCCAGTTAGGAAGCCCTTCTTTTAGAACTTTATCATATTTTTCACGCTTTGTCGGCTCCTTTAAGACTTCATATATGGAAACCAAATTTCTAAACTGAATATTCGCGTCTTCAGAAGGGTTTTTGTCAGGATGGAGCTGTATGGAAAGGCCACGGAATGCTCTTTTGATCTCTTGACTGGTTGCATTCTGGAATGGATAAAACGTTTAATTATTCTTATGGAAATAAAAAAGTTTGCTTACTTGGCCGATTCCCATGAACTCGTAAAAGTTTGTTTTTATTTCTTCGACTAAATCGAAAATTTCTAGTTCCTCGGTATCCCAGCCATGAACTCCAGTTAAGCACAGCAGGCCAAGAATTAGAATTGTTCCGTGGTACTTCATAATGTCCACAGATTTCCACGTCAATATTATAGTTCAGGAACCACCAGTTCAAAGAAATGACTCCGTGAAATGAACGATCGGAACAATATTTAATACGCACTAGTTCTTTCAGTTCATTCAAAAGCAACAGGGATGCGTAAGTCGAATTTTTATATTGAAAGTCGAAAAGGTTCCGTACAATGATCGCGTTACGCGTTTTGTCATTTCTCGTCAGGGCACGCAGAAAGTTAAAATATGTTTATCTCCGATGTACAGTGCACATCAACTTCAAGCGGTGATGTTATTATCTCCTTGTGGTTGTTGTATTATCGATAACAAATAACACAACAATAAAAGATAAAAATTATATTGTTTTTAATTTTTAAATTCAGTGCGTTGCGTTCTGAAATACCCACCTTGTCACTTTTATAGGGTTTGTTGAACGTCCGCATTAACCAAATACGCAAGGACCTTATTTACTTTACCGAAAAATATTTACATTTATAGAAAAACAAAATTTTCAATGACTGGAATTCTATTTCAAAAAAAAAAAAAAATAATAATAAAACAAGCATTGTCAATGTTGAAATTTGGTCTGTTCCCGTACTGCAAGAATCTACAACTTTTTACTATAACGAATTTTCCTTCATGATATCGAAGAAAATAATAAGATCTAGTAGATTCTTGCAGTAAGGGAACAGACCTATTATTAACTTAATATTTTTATACGCAATGCCATGGCATAATTACACAAGGTAGTCGCATGCAGAAATATGATTCCAATTTTTTCATAATTTTACATTTGACAACATTCAGCATTCAAAATTTAAATGAATTTAATTTATTGAAAATATCCCAATCGACAAACATACCAATTTTATGGAATTTATTTTTCATATTAAAATTGGTAGATGAGTTCCATATTTAAAAGGGTTATTATTATTTGTTGAGGTTCCATCGATTATGTTATCGATAAGTCTACTTATCGGTACCTCAACTATTACCTATCGTCATCAGAGAATACCAATCGCTAAATAAGAAAGAAGAAGCAGAAAGCTAGAATACTTTGCCGCAAACACTATAAAGAATTGTTGTTTAAATAAAGAAAACATAATTCAGACCGCCAGCGTCTAAATATTTAAATAAGTGTTTTATTTTTACAAACCACCACCAGTTCCTAATTAGCAACACGTAAGTATCGCCTGTATACTTGTTGTGTTGTCTAATATTCATATTTATTGTTGTTCGTCTTTGTGCAACAAATACTTTCGGCTCTAAAGCTACTCTGTAGATTTAGAACCCCTACAAGTCCATACGCCTGTATCGGAACTTGTACATTATTAATTTCTCAAATGAGACTACATTCCATATTTATGCCATGTGTTTCATGATACAATATCAAAATAGAATTCACAAACATTTGATTTGCTGTTTAATTAGAACAGCGTACATAGTTTTCTCTATCACTTAACACATAAAGCCATACAAATAAAATTGTTTCTTAAATAAATTTATCGAAAAAAAATTTGCGAATCAGATTTTGTCTACTAATCTAGGAAACACCTCAAACAACAATTATTTGCTATACATATTTCAAAAAACTAATGTTTTTCTTGATATTGCCATACAATACAATTCATACAAACAGCGTTGTATTCGTCGTAGTACATGGCAACGCCATTACAGTAATTTCATTTCCTATACTAGTGGGGTTGAAGTAGCAAATAATTGACGAAACAAAGAATAGAAAAATGAGAAAAATCAAGTTTGCTTTAGTCATTGTGTGAGAGCACGATTTGAAGAAAACCCCCTTTTGTTACGATTATTCAATAAAAATATTTTAACGCAAAATCATGTTAACGCACTTGAAATTATTGTCGAATTAAGTGAACATGTGAAACCAAATATCTTAAATAATCCGTCGACTATAAAAAATCTTGCGTCAAGGTGGTGGATGTTCCTTTGATACAGATAAAATTGATATAATTCAGAATGTTTGTTGTCGAAAGATGATGGCATTCGTGGTCTCAAAATCCAAAAAAATGTAAAAAATAGCAAATAACCTGTCTCGATATTGGACAATAGTTTCAACAACATGAAATATGTGTCGTTATAAACACGAATTCGCACGCGTTTATGTTTAAAGCGAAGACAATTGGAAAAAAGTTTTGCATACTGTTGGGCGTCGTTACTCAGTCATACGCAGACGACAGGAAAATAACATAACATTACCCCTACGACAATTGCTTCATACCTTTCTACACACATACACAGGCGTCTCGCGGACAGACAATTGGTCTCCTGTTTTTTGCGCATTTACGTTTTAACAATTGTTACAAAGTGAAAGAGAAGGCCCTTTGAGGAATTAAACAAATTGTTGCAGTAAATTACAATAGAAAGCTAACCAAGTGACGCAGCTTCCTTTAGGCGTATTTTCTAAAAATTAAAACAGAACAACAAATGACAACAGACACTCACGGCACAATACCTGTGTATGCATGTATGTATATAGTACATGTAATAATTAAGAACACAAACATTTTATTCCATACTCTCACCTCCACACACACATACACACTCTTGTCCACATATTTGCACGTGGACATGTATATACTACATGCATACATACAAACATAAATACAAATTGACTAAAGGCTGCGCTGTGTGTGCTTGTTGTGCACATTACAACTGAACTATTCAAAAGCAAAGCAAAGGAAACACAATAAAAATATAAACAAATAAAAATGAGAAATATGAAAACAGCAGTTGTGTGTGCGATGTGTTTGTGTGCAAAAGGATAAATGCATGAAATTGCATTGTGCTCTGATTCCAAGGACAGCGAACGGACCAACGTCGTGCTGTTATTGCCACTGTAAAGGCAGCATTGCTCTATGTCAGTGTCAGCAATCTGAATAAAGACATCCAACCCATCAACCATCCCCACAAACTGCCTTGCATACATCAGAGCTGAGCAGAGGACACTTCAACGCACACACACACTATCTTGTATGGAAGACGTAGCCATAATAAAAACAATAACGATACACCATCTACCAAAGAAGGCAATAAAAAATACAAACCTAGAGGACATCATTGTTATTGTCACAGCTTTCCGCTGCATTGAAAATGCTATTGTTTTTAGCTCTCATGTTTGGCATTTCAATACAAATGTCTAAATTTGTAAGTATATAATAGTACAAATGTATAATGTTATGTGTGTATTTGTAGCAATATTTATTCACATCGGGCTATTTAAGAATTTAAGATCATTTATTAGGGTGCATGTTTTAATTACTACGCATATGCGTATGTACAACCGAATAACTAAAATATCCGGTTATAAATATTTAGAGGGCAAAAACGCATTATGTCGATTTATTCGTTAAATCTTTAAATTAAAAATTAAATCAACTCATCTCAATTTTATGGAAAACCTATGCGAATAGGACACAATTTTTGCATCAAAATATCAAAACTGCAACACTTTATATATGTCGTCGTATATGTTTTATTTTTTTCCACAAAAAGTTACAAAATAGAGTTGGTGCTATGGAGAACATTTGGTCTGTTCCAGTACTTTTTAATAGTAAATCTAGTAAAAGGGAAACATTTCAAAATTGCTCTCAGAATACAAAATAATTTGAAAAGTTAGGGAACGCAAATCTGGTAAATATGCCAAAATTAGATGGCAATACTTCAAAATCAACATAACAGCAAATCACTGTTTACCATTTTTACTCGGCCAAATTTCTCAAGTAAAAAGTTTACAAAGATAACGCCATTTTGTTTTGTGCTCTCTTAAATTTAATTTCATGTTTTACCAGTTTTGTGGGTTGAGGAACGGTTTTCGAGTAAAAAGTTGCAAAACATGTAAAATGAGTAGATTCTTTTAGGTTCTGGAACGGAACAATTGTTTGGCATGCAGATAATAAATAAATAGTTTTGGTATTCATCAAGGTGTATTTAAAGTGTATGCATCAGCTACAACAACTAACATTTTACAAAAACAACATTGCTGTTATAGAAATTAAATTGTCATGTTGACAATTAGTTTTTGGGAAAAATAAACAAAAACAATTTGATGAATAATTTGTATATTTTTGGCAATTTTAGGTTAGGTTAGTATATTTTTGGCAATTTTAGGTTAGGGAGTAAAGTTGTAGCCTTTGGTTCCTGGTGATGTTGCTTATATTGTAAATTACAATTTTTTTTCGAAGAATTGCCTTCAAATTTCGCCTCCTTAATGAATGTTTGGAGGACATAAATCCCCGGCCAAAGACTAAATCAAGGAAATTGTGTTGCCCTTGTGCAATCTGGCTATAGGAGTATATCCAAGACTTCCACCTTTGGATTGATTTTTGGAGATTCCAATATAGGCTACGTATGTGTAGCTAGGATTTATGAACAGATTTCAACACGGGATACAAAACATAAACTATTTGGATCAAATCAGCGAACGGTTTTAAAACTGATTTAAGCCCTTTTCGTCCGTCTCTATGAACATATTTTTTTATCAAAATCCTAAATTTAAAGACAATTTTGTAAATCGTAATTAATTGTTAAAAATGTTTTTGACAATTTACTTTACAAACAATAAAGAAAAAAGTCTAAAACCATATGATTGTCACTTACACCCTATTTAATACACCTTGGGTATTCATAAGTCAAAGGCAAGGACTTTTCAAAAAATCTTTTGATTTAATTCGAATCTAAACTAATTCAAAATTTCACTACAAAATTTCAAGTGAAAATCTCAATAACTCTTGGAGATTTATTGTGTCAGCATCAAGTGACAGCAAGAGTGATTCTCAAACTATAAACGCATTTTTCTCGAAGAAGTGTTTTCACGAATGGCGGACACAATAACTCAAAAAGTAATTATCCAATCGGTTCCAAATTTTAACACGTTTCTCTGGGATTGTATAGCTCTCGTATGAACAAGGATAAAGCCAATCGGTGAAGAACTTCCTTATTTTTAAACTTAGTTTGTGGCCAAAAATAGGCGAATTTCCAGAAATATTTTTTTCAAAGGTCCGACATTTTGTTAATTTTTGATCGAAGTGAATAATCCTTGTTCATACGAGAGCCAGATCCACCCTAAGAATTTCCGATGTTCCAGTGAGGAGTTGTCCCGCCCGCCATAAAAAAAGGTTTTTTTAATAACCAAAAACAACAACAACCTAATTTCTCTTATAAATCGTCAATTGTATATGGATAAGTGTAACAGCCTGTTTTTGTAATTTGTTCCGGTAGTCACACGTATCGTTCGTATTAAAACGTATATGTCGAAAATTTGGTTTTTGTAATAATTGTAAAAGCTTTCGTCTAGAAACGATTGAGCTTTTTCATTCGTTTTTAACCATTAGTGCCAAAGTGTTTCTTTTGGTATCTTGTTGCAAATTTTCCAATAGAATTATTGCAAAATGTGGGTAACTCTGTTTATTGTTTACAAACAGTTTTTTTTTACATAAAAAGTGTCAAAATAGAAAATTCAAAATGTTTGGTACGATTGCAATTAATTTTAATTATAAAGAAAAGCAAAATATTCCCCAAAGGAGAATACCTATGGCATTTAATGATACAGCAACATTATTCCACTTGTTATCCACTTCAAATTTATTGGATCCGAAAACAGGACGGCCAGTTGCTAATTGTGGGTAAAGTTCCATGAGATCAACCAATTTTTGGAATTGGGCAATCGTTGTCCTTTTGTTGCTAGGGGTTCAAACAATTCAATATAATTTTTTACATTTCATAGGGATATATAATTTTTTACAAACCATTTCTTCTTATATATTTCATCAGTATTTTCCATATTTGTTACGTTCTTTTCACTAACAACACACAAATTGTAATGAACAAATAGTTTTCTTTATTATTATTTTTTAAACGAATGGTATTTTCTCTTCGTTTGTTTTTGACATTTTTGTTCGTAAATAACGCACCGTTTTGTATAACAAAAACCAAAAAAATACGAATACCAAAAGCTCTTTCCTATTTCTCACTCACTACAACCGGTAATTTGTTTGCGAAAACCAAAATGAGTAATCGTTCGTTTTTTCGACGAACGAATGGACATTTTACATTTACAAAAACAGGCTGTAAGTTACAAATCATAACATGCATTCGTATTCATTTACCAGTCCAATGAAAATCGTGAAAATTTAAAATCGAGAATGGGGGATGTCCCCTTAAGTTAAACCATTAGTACATTTAGAATTTTTTTTTAATTAATAATATATGTTATATAATAATATTATTATTATGAATAATCATGCACTTTTTAGGGACAAATGTCTTTAAAGTTGAAATAAAAAGAAATAGTAAAATATTTACTTAACCAATTTTTTATTTTGATTTAATTGGAACCTACACCAATTCAAGAATGTCCCTATAAAATTACAAGTGCAAATCTCAACAATTTTTGAAGATATAGCCGATTTGTTGTGTTAGCATCAAGTGACGGCAAGAGGGCTTCTCAAACGCGATTTTCTCCAACTCAAAAACTAATAACCCAATCGATTCCAAATTTTTGGATGTTTCTCTGCGAGTGTATAGCTATTGTATGAACTAGGATAAATGCTATCAGTTAAGATTTTCCTTATTTTTTAAATTAGCTTGTGGTCAAAAATAGGCGATTTTCAAAAAATAGCTTTCAATGTTCGACCTTGAATTATGAGATACAGGAGGCGATGCAAATGTGGTATAGGTTGGTAATGTGGTATAGTAAATTTTTTGTAAACTGAAAATTTTAGAATAACTGAAACATGTTCTATAGTTTGCTGTTCTCAAAAAAATAAGATAGCAATGATCTGTTAAATTTATTTTAATCACGTTGAGAATTAGTACCAAAAATTAAATTTTTCATGAAAATGACTTTTTTTCGGTTCAAGTTTAAAAATAATTTTTTGTTTTACGGATGTAATTTAATCGTTATTACTAAAGCATTAAAATAATTAGTATGAACTAAAAATCAAATAATATGCGCGATTGCACCACATAATCACCAATTTAGAAAAAAACAAAATATTTCTTCAGTAAACACAAGTGCAGGTAATGTGGTATACCTTGAGTCTGCATGAAAAAAGCCAGCACTAGACAAAATCTCATTACTATTTAAAACATTTGTGTCCAGTGACAAAAATTTTAGAATCATTTAAATATACATTTTTTAATATTTTTAAGTTCCCTGCCTATAAAACCTATAAATATAAATTGCAACATTCTTAGTTAAATTTTGAGAACAATGTGGAGCTTTAGAAAAATATTTCTTTTTAATTTGTTGAATATTTGCCAATCGCCATGCGTAAAGGGCCCCATACACTATACATCATGCCGTACAGCATTTATCATAGTATGTGTTATTTTTTGAAAGTTTATTTGTGTATGTGTGACACACACAATGCATGAAGAAAATCAAAATAGTTTTGATTTTGAAAATGAACCCCTATCAATCTGGTGAATAATATTCATTTTGAAAGTTGTCAGTAAATAATTTTGTGTACAAAAATAATAAAATTGTGACGGAATAAAAAACAACTGAATTTACTACTCAAAATGCAATTTTTTGGAACAAAAATCGATTTTTTGGAATAGTGATTGAAGAGTTTGCCATACACTAGTCAATCTCACATATACAAAAAGGGGTTCATCGGCATGATTTATAGTGTATGGGGCCCTTGACATTTTATTGAATTCATTTTTCGTTTCATTTGAAATTGATATATGAGGGTCGTACCTAATTTATTGCGCTCCGTACAAAAATATTCACCTTCTCACCTATACAGAGTTTGTAAGACGTCCGTATTACCCAAATACGTATGGACTTTATTTACATCTGTGCCAATTGAAAACGGTAAAAATTGATGAAAACTGTTTTTTATTGATCGAAAAATGTTCACATTTATAGAAAACCAAATTTTTCAATGAATGGAATTCTATTTTCAAAAAACAAAAATTCCAAAATACGCATTGTCAATGTTGAAAATTTTCAACTTTATATTTTTATACGCAATGCGTATTTGGGTAACATTCATTGAAATACATGTCTTTAACTTTTGAGGTGAATAAATTCGTACGCATATGCATGAATTTAGGTACGACCCTGAAATCCATATTAAGAAGGGTTGCCATTATCAATTTCTCAAATGAGACTACTTCCATAATAATTGGTCTGTTCCCGTACTGCAAGAATCTGCCAGCACTAGACAAAATCTCATTACTATTTGAAACATTTGTACTCTACCAGAGTCTACCACGAACCACAAGGATGAAAAAGTTTTAACGACTTCTCCATACAAAAATTAAATATTGCCATGTGTAGACATTATAACATATTAAAAATTAAAGTTCCACTTAACGTATCCGTTCAAAATCTTAACAGACATAAATCTCGAGCTAATTCGCATTCATTAAAAAGAATAAATTATATAAGATATCAATTGGAAGTGAAAATTATACTATACCACATTAACATCATTGGGTATACCACATTATCTTCACTTCGATTTTAAATCACTTTTAATGGAATTTCAAATATTTTCTCAAATATCTCTTAAATTGTTAGAATAATTTTATTTTCAAATTGATACATGGAAAGGCAACACATGTAGCATGTTATGTGCAAAATTTCAATTTAATCGGATAAAAAATAAAAATTTGGCAATCTAAAAACAAATGGGTATACCACATTTGCATCACTTCCTATAAATACTTTGTTCTCCATACAGATCAGAAGTTACTTCTTGGAAGTGACGCCGACGTGGTTCATTTCTTCCAGGAGGATGTGACTTCCGCGATAAGATTGCGATAATCTTCCGCAACAGGGTAGTATAATGGTACAATTATTCAAGGTAGGCCATAGCAATCTATGAATTAAAATTTTTTCATACTGTCGCTTGTTATGCCAAAGTTATATACAAAATATGTGACTGTGTGTGCAATGTTTTGAAAAATATAATAAATAATATTCGAAAATCGATTTGTTTGAAGATGAATTTTACAACATTTGTAAGAAAAAATATATGATTTACGAATTAACACTAGAACGCCGAAGGCAGTCATTTTAACCGCTTTCCAATTTCAAGTACAAAAGCAAATGTGCATTTAATGACACTTTTTTTTAAATATGGTGACTTTTTGTACCTCACAGAATTACGTTTATTATAAAAAATTCACCAAATTTTAAAAAAATGTGTCATTAAATGCACAATTGCTTTTGTACATGAAATTGGAAAGCGGTCAAAATGACCGCCTTCGGCTTTCTAGTGTTAAACAACATGTAAATCATATCCCATAAAACCTGACATTCCATTCATTTTTCGCGTTTTTGGTAAAATGTTAAAAATATATATATTCATTTTTTCTAACATTATTGCCCATTCTGACAAAAGCTACTCTACTTTGTATAAGTGTACCATGGGTAGTATCAATTTGATATGTCGACAAAACCACATTTACGTTTTACAAAGGGCAAAGAACTTCCGTTGAGATTTCTTAAATTTATAATGTATAATTGTTAACGCCCGATCAATACTCTTTTAAATTAATTAATCATGTCAATTCATGGTTGAAACCACGGTTCAGAAAAAAACTTAAACGCTGAAACTATACATTTACATCTTCTGCCGATTTGTGAATATAGCAAAAATAAATGGCAAACCTGCAGGATCGTTTTACATAAATCAAAAATGACACGAGTATTACGATACAATCAAATCAGCTGAGCATTACAGGTACTTTGTATATTGATTGAAAATTTCATTTAAGTGCACACAAAGTAGTTATTTCCAGACGGACGCGTTAAAAATTATAATTCTCATTTCAATTAAATTTGAATATATTTCTATTTATTTGACATAATATTCAAAGCAAAACACACACATACACAAAATACGTATTTTGATTTGATGGAAGAAGCCACCTTGAGAAAAAATGTAATCAGCCGGTAGCTGTATCCTACCTTGTAATAATTATACCATGCTACAAATGCAGATAAATAAATAAATAAAAATTGCAAAATCAAAAATGTCGTTTGAGTGAACCAGGAGAATCCTTCGCAAAAAATACATGTCAAATTTCAAAATTTGGAAAGTGCAATTCCTGATATTTCTTAGTTCTGTAAACATAATTTAAAGTTCAAAATGTTTGCACCATTCGCAGATTTTTTCCATCAATGTCCTGTCCTTGAGTGTCCCTGTTCTATCAAAGCAATTAATCAATTTTGTAAATGTGTTTGTAATGTAATGTTTATTTATTCATATTTTGAAGTTCCCTACCTCTATAACCTATAAAAATAAGTTGTAACAACCAGAGAGAACAATGTGCAGCTTCAGCAAATATAAATTTTCAATTGTTTTGAAAATATGCCAATTGACATACATACAATTTTATGGAATTTATTTTTCTTTTTATTTGAAATTGATATATGAGCATGGCATAACTATACAAGATAGTCTCAAGCAGTCATATGTTTCCAATTTTTTCATAAATTTGCTTTTGACAATATTCAGATTTTCAAATTTAAACGAAAATATCTTCCTTCGAAATGTACACAAATCTTGTGTCCAGTGACAAAAACTTTAGAATCATTTAAATATAAATTTTTAATATGTTTAAGTTCCTTGCCTATAAAACCTATAAATATAAATTGCAACATTCTTAGTTAAATTTTGAGAACAATGTGGAGCTTTAGAAAAATATTTCTTTTTAATTTGTTGAAAATTTAGCAATCACCATGCGTAACATTTTATTGAATTTATTTTTCATTTCATTTGAAATTGATATATGAAATCCATATTAAGAAGGGTTGCCATTATCAATTTCTCAAATGAGACTACTTCCATAATTATTTGTCTGTTCCCGTACTGCAAGAATCTACTACTTTTTACTATTTTTTGTCGATATCCATGGTACAATTATTAAAGGTAACAGCAAATCCCAGCTGATTTGATTCCAACGTAATACTAGTGTCAATATGAATTTGACAAATTTTGTTTTTAAAAATCAGCCAACAGGAAAATTGGGAACGCATACAATTTGAAATTGTTCTTTATTAAATGTGCTCCTGTATTCAATTTACTTTCAAAATAAAAATAATTTGATGATAATTTGTTTGTTCGTTTACATTTTTCTGTCAAATGAGTTGACACTAGTAGAACTTACAACAACAAATTGCCATGTGGTTGTTGTATGGTTTTTTGTACAACAACACTTGCTGTTACCTTCTATTATTATACCATGGTCGATATCATAAAGGAAAATTTGTTATCGTAGTAAAAAAATTTTACATTCTTGCTGGTTCTGGAACAGACCATATGCCATGCAACTTTACAGCACTCAGAGAAAAATCTTTCAGAGTATTAAGAAGAATTCTTATTATAGTCGTATTTGCAAACCCATATTGTGAAAATAATATTGACATTCCATTCAATTTTCCTGATATTTTCCTTATTTAATAAAATTGTAAAATATGTCAATACAGGTTTTTGTAATTTATTGAAGTAAATTACCTCTTATGTTTGTACCATGGTACTCCTGAAGTACTACAAAAATATATTAATGGTAAATTGTAAAAAAAAAGTAATTGCGTTTGATTTATTTAACATTTAAAGTTTTATTTTACTTCCGAAAGTCGTGTATGTGACCGCAGAAGTGCCCATATGTTTTTATACTGCCTGTTTTCCCTCTGCCTGCTGGGAAAGTTTGAGAAAGCAAATCTTACTTCATGGAATAACTCGCAATTTCTAGCATTTGCATGCGTCTTACATATATAAGTGGCAATGGAAGCGATAGAAATATAAATTTGATAGATTTTCATTCATGTTTTTCAATTTTATTTTGAGGTTTCCAAAGTATTATGTTTTTACAATAAATATTTTTTTTTAATTTCTGCGTTTGTTTACATTTTTGATTAAATGACATTGATACCTGTATTACATACAACAATAAATTTCTATGTGGTTGTTGTATCGTTTGTTACCTTAATTTATTATACAGTAGATATCGGATATAAGAAACTAAAAAAAGAACTAGCATATGCCCGCTACGTCGTTAGCGGGTCTTTCTAAAAAAGTATATTTATAGTTAATATAAATAAATATCGACCTATCTGCACAATATAACTTAATGTAGATTAATGCATTTCTAAGTATGTAGTTACAATGATCCATATCACACTTAAAAATTATTTAATAATTTCAATACTTTTGGATTCAGTATAAATCAGTACGCATTTTTTCCGAACATAGGTTTAAGAAGCGTTGCTGCTAAAATTTTTTACAGTACATCATTTATTATACAGAGTTTTGCCTTTACAGGGAAGATTGCAGATATTTAGTATTTCTAATGCTGTCTGTTACAATTTCCATATTGGAAAAAGTGTTGGTATATCCTCTACATAAAGATCCCGCACATTATTCATTAAATCAGAATTCGCAGCCTTATAATATATTTCCATTGGGGATGAAAACATCATAAGAAATAAATATCAGTACTGTTATGGTAGAAATCTTAAAAATATTTGCATTTTAAAGTGTCAACAACTTAGTACTTGTGGTGTTCTGTGCCTTGGTTCACTTATTCGTACAATTCACAAAAATATTTGCAGTATTATAGGTCTATGTAGGGTTGGAAACTATATTTCATGTAACTGTCATCATTTTTAGTTCAGGTTTTCGAAAAATATGTCAAACAAAACTGCGAAAACATTGTTTTTCATACAAAAAGCCTTTTACCAAATTCTATCTCCACCCGTATACAATGTGTTGTACTTTTAGAAAATATTTATGTATAAATGTTTATCGTCATAGTTCCAGATAAGTATTTAATATTTATCAATAGCAATACTTAGTACTTGTTGTACTTTAAGTAAAACTTACCAGCTTTTTGGCGTATTTCTATTTTGTATATAATAGACAAAGCTACATTACGAATTTCAGAATTATACATTTTGCTGTTCCTACACAGTAGTATATTTTTACCATTTAGAAAAAATTCACAATAAACCCAGCCTTATCACACTCCTATGTACTAACACTAGCCTACATGCAAAATATCATGATTCGTTTGGGCTTTGATGATCAGTCACTTATAACGCAAATATATAAATATACTTTTATTTTAGAAGCCACATTCCCTAATTCCAAACTCTACCACTTCTGATCTTCAATACCCATGTACATTTTTTTAGTAATTTCCAGGATTTTTAGAACCCATTTAATAAGAAACTTCATCACTATACTATTTTGAGTACAAACTTTTCCCACTCTTATTACAAATGTTGAGTATATTTATATTTCTTACCATTCACTATGGTACAGAATTTAGTGCTTATTTCCAAAAATATATATGCATATCATAATATGTGAAATAATTAAGCAACATACTATGTTTCAAGTTTTAATATATACCGTTTCAGTTGTCATTTAATTTTAAATCACGTGGTACGTTGATTTTCAGATTTCTATTTCTAACGGATCCATTGTAATTTTTATTTAGTACTTTTTATCACCACTTTAGTACTAATTTGTAATAGTAAAAGCTATATACAAAGTTGCCAATATCTATCTCTATCGGTTCTGTTGCAATACGATATTCATAACTTTTTAGTACATTTTAGTACTAATTTCCAAAACATAATTTTGCCCATCGTTCTATTTGTAATAGCTTCAGTTAAATACCATGTTTCAAATATCGACCCGTACCTGTTCCATTGCAATATAATATTTAATACTTTTTAGTACCTTAAGTACTAATTTCCAAAATTTGTTCACACATTCCCATTCGCCTATCATTGACAAAGCTGCATACAAAATTTCAGAGTTCTGCTTCCAAATGTTCTGGTGTAATATAGTTCTAGTACTTTTTAGTACTAATTTTCAAAACATATTTTTGCACAACATTCTATTTGTAATAGCTTAAGCTACATATAAATTTTCAGATAAGTATCTCTACTGGTTTCATTGAAATATAATATGTAGTACGTTTTAGTACCTCTTAGTACTAAATACCAATTTTTTCACACATGCCCATTGGATTGTTATTGACAAAGCTTAATACCAAATTTCAGAATTCTACTACCAACCGTTCCGACGTAATACAGTTTTAGTACTTTTTAGTACTAATTTCCAAAAAATATTTTTGCTAGTCGTTCTTGTTTTAGAATCATAAGCTACATACAAAGTTTCAGATATGTATATCTTCCGATTACATTCAAATATAATATTTCGAACTTTTTAGTACTAAATTCCAAAATATTCATTTCACATATACGACTTCGCTTATCGTAGGTAAAGCTGCATACAAAATTTCAGAGTTCTTCATCTAACCGTTCCCGCGTAATACAGTTTTTAGTACCCTTTATTACGAATTTCCAAAAACCCCGCCTTATCACACGCCTCCTCACAAAACCCAACCTACATGCCAAATTTCATGTTTCTAGCTTTAGCCGTTTCGTCTGGGCGTTGATGATCAGGCAGTCACTTATAACAACACTTATATATATATATATATCAGGATCAGGATATAAGAAAGTTTTTTCTTATAAGCGTACATACGAATATAAGAAATCTTTACATACAATTTTATGGAATTTATTTTTCATATAATTTAAAATTGATAAGTGAGTTCCACATTAAAAAGGGTTGCCAACATTAAATTCTTCTGTAATTATGCTTTAATTGAAGATATAAGAAACAAAACTTTAAAATATATAAAATTTTAAAAATCTGCTTATCAAATTGAACACTTGGAAAATTCTTCATTTGCAGTGGGTGTACGATTTTGCATACTGTAGATCATAGCATAACTATTCAAGGTAGTCTCATTTGAGAAATGGATAATGGCAACCCTTTTTAATATGTAACTTATACATCAATTTCAAATAAAATAAAAAAATTAATTCTATAAAAATTTAAGTATGTCGATTGACAAATTTTCAACAAATTAAAAATTCATATTTTCTAAGGCTGCTAGGCTAAGGTTATCAAGATGTAAATATGGGCGCTACAACATGCATTTTTGATTTTCAGAGGCAGGGAACTTTAAAATATTAATAATTTATAATTATTTATATAATTTTGCAATTTTTGCCACTGAACAAATTATGTGTGTACATTTCAAAGGAAGGCATTTTCATTTAAATTTTGAAAGCTAAATGTTGTCAAAAGTAAATTTATGAAAAAATTGGAAACCTTTGGCTGCATGAGACTACCTTGTATAATTATGCCATGACTGTAGATGAAATCGGAATTGGACTATACCTCCATAGAGAAGTTTAACCCGGCAAAGAGCTCTAATGTAAATGCCGTTTTAATCCTTTATATGACTCCCCTTTTACTCGATTGTATGGTACTCAAAAAGTGATAATACATAAATGCAAACTTTGAATTTTTAATGAAAAGCGACATCTCCATGTTTTTCGACAAGCTATTCGCCAAAAATGCATTTTGTCAAGGCTTTGAATTTTTTATGTCTATACTAGCATAAACCCGCTACTTCGTTAGCGAATGTGGGAAGTATTTAAAACCCAATACCAAGCATTATTAACACTTTTGGAACCATTTAGTACCTATGTTCTATTATAGTACCACAACTACCTCCATATCTGAACCCTACACACCAAATATGACCGCAAAAGAAATTTAGCTCTATACAAAATTTGTTGTCATTTTTTACCCTAACGTGTAAAATTTTCAAATTTCAAATATAGCTTCACCCAAATCCAAAAGAAGTACCAGTTAGTAAACATTAATATAAATTGAAATAATTTCCAATAGAAATCATGCAATCCAATGGAAATCTTATTAATCAATTTCAGGATTCCAGCTATATTGGTAAACTTTTAATCCAAATTGTACCAAATAGCTCAATTCTACACCAACAATGATCCTAACTCCAAATGTAAAGCTTCCAGCTCTATCTGTTCACCCAAATCCAAATTTGGTACCATATAGTACACATTAGTACGAATTTTAAAAGTTCTCTACTGACTCCAAATTGCATTGTTCCAGCTCTATCGGTTCACCCAAATCCAAATTGTACCAATTATATTAGGATTTAGTACTTTTCGTACACATAAGTAAACAATTCCAAAACTACGTATATATCTCAATCCTACTCTTCGACGTTAATGTTTATTTAAATTTTCAGGATTCCAACTCGATTTGTACCTCAAAATTAAATTTGTACTAAATATAGTAACATGGAGTACACCCTTTCAAAACCATCTCCTTAAATAGACCCTACATCTCAACCCTAATTAGCATTCGAACGTCCAAAAAACGCTTTGCTATGTATATTCTACACTCCATCAGAGAACCTCATTTAATCAGTGAACCTAGCCAAATACAAATGGTTTTACATTTAGTATTTTTAGTACTTTTCGTACCGTTCTAGTACGAATTTCCAAAATCCAAAAAGTGACCCTCACCCAAAATTTCAAGATTCTAGCTTCAGCCGTTTCGTGTGGGCGTTGATGAATCGTTAAATCAGTCAGTCAGTCAATCACTTTACTCTTTTATTAGTATATCTATCAATATATAAAAACCAGTAAAGAAAGTAGTAAAGTCGGACGGGGCCGACTATATGATACCCTTCACCACTATGGTTATATTAAACAGGACCATTAACATGAAATTGGATGAACTAAAATATGTAATACTTATCTAAATGTGAATCGACTTATTTATTAATAAATTATACAATACAAAACGTTGTTATAATTTGTTCAAAAAGGGGGAGGAAGCAGCTTATAGGGCTCTTAATATACACATTTGTTTTTGTACTTGATGAACCGATTTCTTGACACTTGTCACAGGTTAGGTTATACAAATTTCAGTACGTTTTGTTCCTATCAGCCATATATTAGTTCCTTGGTGCGCCAATTCGATCGATAATATATAAGGGAGCTATATCTAAATCTGGACAAATTTTCACGAAACTCGACAAACATCACTCTAGGCTCAATTCAGTACGCCGTGCCAAATTTCGTGCAAATCGAAAGATATATAGCCACTTTGGTGCACCATTTACCTTAAATCGGACGAAAATATATATGGGAGCTATATCTAAATCTGAACCGATTTTTCCCAATTTCAATATGGTTCGTCCTTGGGCCAAATAAATGAGCTGTGCCAAATTTCAACCAATTCGAATCAAAACTCCGACCTGTACTTTGTTTACAATTTAACATGGACAGACGGACGAACGGACATGCATAAATCGACTCAGAAAGTGATTCTATGCATATTCTAAAAAGGATCAATGGGTCTATCTCGATTATTTTTGCCTGTTACAAACATATGCACAAAGACATAATACCCTGTACCACAGTGTGGTGAAGGGTATAATGAATTGCTGTTCGTTATTCTCGCTAAAACTTAAAATGTTCGTGGAGCTTCAGGGAAGATTTAAAAGTTGAGAAAAAATCGAGAACCGCGAACATTTTACGAAGGAATATTATGAAGCATATTTGCATTTCCACGAAATTAGTATCGAGCTATTATGATTGCACCACGTCGTAGTTGTTATTTTGAGATATTTTAGGCGAAAATTGGTAGCGTATCATTTCTTAAAGCCTTCATTTGTCAATTATTGAAAATTTTGAAAATATTTTTTCTTCAATTGGATTGACATTGTATTTGTGAGAATTCAAAAAATAATTGAGAAGTATAATAATTGAGAAGAATAATTTTAGTAGGATTCATTCTACCAAATAACAACCAAATGCCAAATTACAGCCGATTCGATTTAAAAACGTGTCCAAATCCCCACGGCATCAAAAAGTTTGGGGTACTGTTAGATGGGGGGATATTAGGAAGCTATGGCGAATATAAAATTACAGCCAAATACCGAATATTAAGGGATACCGTTATATGGGAGCTATCCGAATACTTGGGTCAATATTGATATTATTAATTAGGGAGATTTTCTGCTCGATAAGTATTCCTAATATTAACATTTTCAATATCAAATTTCAAAGTTGTATTTTAAATCGCTAACGTTATATGGAAGTCTTTTAAATATATTGGGAAAAATTGAATTATAACCGAAGGTCGAACTTATATGTGTATTTAAATTTATTTTCCACGAATTCAATAATTCTTAACCTTATATCAACCGAAACTTTAGATGACAAAAATAGCAACATGACTCGCTCAATAACATCAAATATTTAGATATATATATATATATATATATATATATAATATATTTATATTTAGATATTCAGTACTGTAATGTTACTTTAATACGAAGGTATTACAAAAATCTGTACAATCCACCTTATGGTGGAGGGCATAAAAACAAACGTAAAATTCCGAAAATTATACAACAACAATATTGCTAGGCAAGACAACGTTTGCCGGGCCCGCTAGTATATATATATAACATATGTGCTATTTCGTATTTAGATTTTCTATAAAATATCAATACATGTAATATAATTTGCAATATTTATTTTTAGGTTGCAGCCCGTTTCTGTGAAGGCGGGCACATTTGTTCCTTACCAAGAGAATGCTGTACACAAGGTTGTTGCCCGCCGTATCAAAGTGGGCCTCGTCAACTGCCACCGCCATCGGAACACGTGCTGAACCTCTTTTTCATTAGTCATTGGTTCTTCTGGTGAGTACAATCTTGGTACAATGACAAGAAGTAGGATAATGGTACCTGCTAATTACAATTTTTTTCTTTTGTGTGCCCTGTTCTGTTAAAATAGTAACTCAATTTTTATTTGTGTATGTAATGTCTTGAACAAAAGAAAAAAAAAACTAAAATATTTTCAAATTCAGATGTAATTAAAAATTAACATTAATGCAGTGTTGGGCAAAAATTAATTGAAGTGTGTCCGAGCGTAACAGAAATTGACCATTAAAAACGACTGACGTAAAGAGAAAAAAGAGAACATATGTTTACCCATCGACCCTTGGTTACGGTAGCGTATATGGGTAAGCAAGCCTGCATTAAAGCATTCGAGAGCAATGCCCTGTTCTGACGGGCATTCGAACAACGTAGTTCGCTCTCAGAATTACGTACATGAATTAACCCGTTTATACAACACTATTCATGTCATTAGAGTTTTTTTTCTTTGATTTTTAACAACGTTACCTATAATTCGACGGGACGTACAAAAAAATTAAACTTCCCCACTTTTGCAAAATGTTGTGTACGGCCGTATTACCCAAATACGTCGAATCCATATCTTCAAGTGAATAATACCAACCGCCAAACAAAATTGAAAATTTATTAACTTAATCCAAATATTTTATGTTCACATTCGAAATTTCATTTTTTCTGAACGTTTTGTTTTTATTTCCAACAAAAGAAAAAAACAAAATATACGTTCTGTCAAAGTTGAAATTGTTCAACTTGAAATTTTTTACGCTCGACGTATTTCGGTAACATTCATATAAATATATGTTTTCTACTTCTGTGGTGAAAAACGTCGAACGAGCTAGTTGAATTTTAGGTAGGGCTGTAACTTTTTGTTTCTTGTTTTACACCAAAATTCTAACATATTTGCATGAATAACATATGGATCTAAATAGAAAAAATAATTCTCTTTCTGACTATAGTATGAACCCATATCCATTTACTTTTAATTCATGTTTTCCATTTTTTCTGAAAATATTGTTGTTTTTATACATTTTTATATTTTCTAAATTCAAATGTCACATATAAAAATTTGGAGAATTTTTTGTTTGAGTTTCCCCAAATTTGTTTCTTGTTTTGTATCAAGGGGAAAGAAATTCATATTACATTATGTAGACAATTTTTTACTTTTCATTCATCATTTTCAATTTTACTAAGAAAGTTTGAAAATTTTATAAATATTTTCAAGCTGTCAAAATTAATTTATTTTCAATAAATGCTCTCAATTGTTAGGGATGGGACACATTTCTTGGTTATTCAGAGAGTGATTCGAATTGAACAATGTACAAAAGTCGGTGTTCGCTCAGAAAATTTTGTATGGGGAACTAAGTAATTACTTCATAATTAAGGGTCGAACAACGAATGAGAGAGCGAACAACGCTCGTCTGTACATGGCATAAGATCTTTCAATGTTTTTCGAAGGACTATTAAAATTATATTTGTGAAAATCAAATCATTTTTCGCGATATTTTCCTTATTTAATAAAATTGTAAAAAAAAACAAAACAACCTGTTGAATATATAAATATGGCATAATAAGACATGACACTAGACTACAGTTGTTGTTAATTCCGTAAGCCTAGCTCTTGTCATTGTCCCATGAGTACAATCTTGTCTGTGATTAATTGTGTATGTTTACTCGATATTTCGAGACAATTGTTACCAAATGTTACTGGTTGATGTTCGTTTACTTCAAAGTCCAGTAAAAGAGAGCGACAAGAGAGAACTAGTTTGACAGTTCTACGCTGAGAACTTACTGAATGTTACTGGGTAAATTTCATCTGGTTAGATTTATCCAGCGCAATTCGATGTATTTCAATCTGCCGATATTTTAAATGTTGACCAAAGTCAAAAAACATTTTTATTTCATTCCTTAATAATCCTAAATAGTCAATTTTTTTTTCGTACGTTCCCACGCCTCTCTTTCCCACCCCTGCCGACCGAGGGGGCAACCTCCCCTTTCGTAGGGATCGCGTCCACACTATAATCCGCATTATGATGGAATATGAGAAGGGATAGAAAACCAGCTACAGAAATCTACTTCAACAGCCAGTTTGTTATTAAGTTGTATTATTCATTTAAAAATATAATTATATTAGATTTTATTAGTTCTATATTCATCCAAAAGTCCACGTTAGAATACACAGAATTGAAATCAATACACATTTTACTAAGTGGATCTCCCATAGAATAATTTGTGCGATGAAAATCTACGTATAATGGTTGATAATATCTACTTAATCGAAAAGGAACATTTATTCTAATGGATGAAATTAGGAAGTCTGAGGGTATATTACCTTTTAGAATTTTAATTACCATTATAGTGTTCAACATAATACGTCTACTTTTTAATGTAGGCAATCGAATTAATTTTAACCTGCTAGTGTAAGAAGGCAACACAAAGTCACTATTCCAATGTAAACCTCTCAGTGCAAAAATTAGAAATTGTTTATGCACTGATTCAATTTTATCGGAATATATTGTATATTGGGGATCCCATACAACAGAGCCATATTCTAATATGGGTCGCACAATAGATGTAAAAAGTTGTTTTGTAATGTAGGGATCAGAGAATTCTTTAGCCCATAGTTTTATAAATCCTAAGACACCGTGGGCATTGTTTACCATAGAAATGACATGATTATTAAAATTTAGTTTTGGATCCATTAAAATACCATGATCAACAAATGAATCTACAGTTGATAAAACAGTACCATTAATATTGTATTGCCTTGTTAAAGTAGAAGATCTGGAAAAACACATATGCTTACATTTGTTTAGGTTTAAATTCATACAGTTTAATTCGCACAATTGAAAAAGGCTATTTAAATCATTTTGAAGTAAATCATCTTGCTTCATGGAGTTATGGGTGATAAACAACTTGACATCGTCAGCATACATTAGCAATTTGGAGTGGATCATTGCATTTGGTAAATCATTTTTGAAAAGAAGAAAGAGGAGTGGCTTCCTTGGGGAACACCGGAGGAACATTAATGGATTTGGAGAGACAATCATCAAACAAAACTACCTGTGATCTATTTCGCAAATAAGATGATATCCATTTAAATAAATTTATACAGAAACCAATTTGATTTAATTTATATATTAAAAGTTCATGGTTAACCCTGTCAAAAGTTTTACTGAAGTCAGTGTAAATTGTATCTGTTTGATTACGCTGAATAAAACCTTTTATGACGGTTGAGGAGAATTGAATAAGATTGGTAATGCTTGAGAGGCCACTACGAAAACCCTGTTGATATGGACTTAAGATTGGCAGAACTTTATGAGAAATTACATCAGTAATCAGTTTTTCGAATAATTTTGGAATTGCACTTAATTTAGCAATTCCTCTATAATTCGAGACATTAGTTAAGCTACCAGATTAGTGTAAAGGAACTATATAGGATTTCTTCCAGAAGATGGTTAAGCTACCAGATTTGTGTAAAGGAACTATATAGGATTTCTTCCAAAAGGTAGGAAAATTACTATATTTCAGGGAATAATTACGTGATATTTTGCAAAATCTTACTGGATGTTGTCTGTTTACTTTTCTCAGTATTATTTCAAACGAGAATGAAAACAACTTACTCTCTGAAATAGAACTTACTGAGTAAATTAGTCTTGTGTCGTTCGTAAACGACCTATTTCAATTGAACGAGTCAGTCACTGAACGAGTGAACGACATAGTTCAATGTTTATTATTGTCGTTCACTGAACGATTTTGTTTACCAAACGTCATCGGTCACTGAACGCCACAGAATTTTATTCTACACCTCCAGTGTCGTTCAGGAGTGCTCTGGCTTTGACCAAAAGAAAGGCGTTAAATAAGGTCAAAATTCTTTGCGGTTGATGGAACTGGCAGCTTAAATGTAATACCAAATTAACTGAGCAACCATTTGAACGATATAAGACAACTGAACGAGGTGAACGATCTAGTTCAATTTAAAAAAAAAAAGACTTAATTCGTTCGATTACTGTACTGAACGAGATTGCCCAAGACTAGAGTAAATGTTACTGCAAAAGTAAGCAGACACAACTATTGTCATCATATTCATTCAGAATAACTCATTTCCCCATAGCGGATTTTTTCGCATTCGAACGAAATCAAAAAAAAAAACTGCGAGGTGTTCTTCAGAATAACTAAAGGGAAGAGTGAAGAAATCTACGGGGAATTGATGTGCAGAACAGAGCTATTTTAATTTTCTTTGATAGCTAAGTCCCAATTAAGATTAGCCGAGTTTACTTGCGGCAAGTCTTTGTTTGTAGGGGCAAGAGAGAGGGGCAAGGGGAATAGAAATGGAAAAAAAATTGCACATACCGGTAATTTTCTGGCAATTCGTTTTGGGTATTTCGTATTTGTTGACATTTTATATTTATTTAAATGTGAAGAAAGCTATTTAACAAATAAAAAAGAAATCTTTTTGAAACCGAATTGCCTTGTATAGACGCATTCAAAAGAGAACGATAAGAATTGCCTAATCTAAATCAGGACTAATACATTTTTTTACTGATAGAAGCCCCATTATTAGAGCGTTTCAAAACTGACGATTCAATGGTGTCTTTAGATCTAAAATATTCCTTAATTTGGTTTAATTATCCATAGTTGTCGTCGGCAACTACAAAGAATTTCATTAAATATATATGGAATGTTACTGGAACCACTGACTGATTCTCAAGGGTTCTGATTTACAGTAACTAATATTCGACTACTTTTTTAAATTTTAAATAGAAACCTTCAATTAAAAATGAACAATGAGCGTTTGCCAATTTATGACTGAACTAATGATTATTCCATTTAATTCCAAATATTTAAAACTTCCACGGAATATATGGCTTTCCTTATGAACAAAATGAGATATTGTTCTTTGAAACTTATTAGCCTTTGGATTTTTTATTTACAATTCAGTGTAGGTATGTTATTTTGAATTGATTGCATTTCTTTGTATGGCATATTTACTTACAATGACTTTTTTTCAAATATTCTTATAAATTCTCATAAATAAAAAATTTGCAAAAAAGTCATAACCCTAACGTACATATGTTGTGTTGTGTGTATTCACCCTAATATACATGTTTGTTTTCATTTTGTCTCCAGCGAACATCTCAAGGAGTTACAAACAAAATTACAAAATGAATATGTCCACAATCTTTCTTAGAGGGTACTTTCAAAAACAACAATTGTATGTTTAAATATGTGTAACTCGGCCTCATACGAACAGAAAAGTACTATGGCAAGTATATACATATGTATACGTACGTAATTCGTTACATACATCTGTGTGTATTAAACTGGTTTCAACACCCAGAATATAAAACTGCACACAAGAACGTGAAATTAAACACTCACCAATCAAATATTGGTCAACATAAATATTTTACTTTTGTTTTTGCAAAATAGTCAGGCTGAATCCCAGTTTGTTTTTTTTTATAAAAAACAACTATTTATTAGTGGGGAATGTATGGCATTGCCCGTCGAGGGGTAAGGCAGGGAAGACTATAGTTTCGGATCTCGCCTGTGATCCTCGTCAGTTCCTTTCGTTTCTTGTTGGGATATTCTCCCCAGAAGCTATTTATTGTTTCTTTACAAAAAACCTTTCATACCCAAATGTCTCTTGTGACAATTCGAAGTTCTTACGTTACCAGCGATACGACCTCAATGAGAAGTTCGTTTCGTTTCGCGCCCGATATTTTACGCATTTCAATTCTATTTGGCCGGTTTTCACATAAAGTACGTTTAGATTACGAAATACTCTCGATCTCAATTCCATAGCGTATACGTCACCTTAATTATGTTCACAAATCCAGTGGATTATTTTTAACGTGTTTGTGGATCGGATTTTGCAAGATTATCAAATAAAATTGTTGTGTTTTTTAATTATGAAACAAACAAAAAATTGATTTCGTCGTTGGATAAAAGTTTGTTATGTTTTCTAGTTGAATGACTTTTTCGACCAGCAAAAAATGTTTGACATTAAACTTAATATAATATAAACATGTGTTTTACTCTTTTTATCCGAATCATTTAAAATATTTTCAATATATGCCATTAGCAAACAAAATTTCAAAATACAATTGCAAGTAATAAAATATACTACAGAAACATGGTATAATTATTACAAGGTAGGGCACAACTACCAACTGATTACAATTTTTTCTCAAGGTGGCTTGTTAAATCAAATCAAAATACATATTTTGTGTATGTGTGTGTATTGTTTTGAATACAAAGTCAAATAAATTCAAAATAAATTGAAATATATTCAAGTTTAATTGAAACGAAAATGGAGTTTTCAACACATGAAACAAACATTTTATGGTATTCCCTATTGGATTTTGGGAAGAAATGTCAAACAAACACAAACACTTGTTGCGTATATTTATTTTATTTATTCACCTCAAGCTGCCCTACCTTGTATTATTTTACCATGCTACAGAAATTGATTTTGATGACATGGCATAATTATGGAAGGTAGTCTCATTTGAGAACATGATAATGGCAACCCTTTTTAAGTTGTAACTTACCAAACAAATTCAAATGAAATGAAATATAAAACTCCTTGTACATTAGAACTTTTTACCGGGTTAACCTACTTTATGAGGATTTATTTGACATATATGCAAAGGAAATGACAATTGAAACCCACTGGGTTAACGAAATCCGGTTAAATGTAAACGTACTGTAAGTTCCATACAATTTTATGTATTACGATTGACATATTTTCAAAAAAATTAACAAACAATTATTTTCTAACGCTGAACATTGTTCCCAGGAATTAACTATGGATGTTACAACTTATATTTAAAAGTTTTAAAGGCTTGGATCTTCCAAAAATTAAAAAATATAAATTATTAAGCAATTTATGCCACAGAACACACCCTGTGTGTACATTTTGAAAACTGAATTGGTCTGTTCGCGTAATGCAAGAATATACTATTTTTTACTACGATAATACTTTTTTCCTTTATGACAAAATGTTGTCGAAAAAATTGGAAACATATGACTTGTATAATTATGCCATCGATACTGAAATACGAGGTTGCAAAAAAGTCATAACCATAATGAGCACACATCCATTAACCACATTTTTTTATTTCTTAAATATTAGTGTCAAAGTTAATTTCGGAATACTTATTAAGGATTGAGTTGGAAAATGTAATTGTGAAAATTGTGCCATATGTTCGCCATTTTGGTACATTTAGTCCCCTAAATATTAACCAATCATCTTATTCGGCAGGACACATAGAGTGACCAATTCAGTTTGGTGTTTTTAAATTAAAACTATTGGGGCGTGGGAGCGAAAAAAAAAATAAAAACGTCGTTAAGTTTGTCCAGTTTGAACTTTTAATACCTTCCACCATGAGGTGGACATTTAAAATCGTTCGGAATTTCCATAAGTGGCGCACTATCCCATGGTCAATTTTTGTAACAATTTATAAATTATATATTGCTAGCTCTATCATGATTTCAACAGTCTGGCCAAGGTAGTCTCATTTGAGAGTTTGATGTGGCAACCCTTTTTAATTTGGATCTCATCCAAGAACTATTAATAAGGTCACTCAGGTAGCAATCGAAATCGGAAATCAGCTGTTTTTTCTCAAGTCTAATGGTCTCCCTGGGTGACCTTATCTATAGGCCTTGATCTCATCTGTCAATTTGAAATAATATGAAAAATACATTCCATAACATTTTATGTATGTATGTCGATTGGCATATTTTCAATAAATTCAACAATATATATATATATATATAAGTTATAGATGCAGGGAACTTCAAAAATATTTATAAATATAAATGATTTAGCAATTTTTGCCACCGCACACATTATATGCGTACATTTCGAAGGAAGATATTTTCATTTAAATTTTGAAAGCTAAATACTGTCAAAGGCACATTTATGAAAAAATTGGAAACATGACTGCATGAGACTACCTTGTATAATTATGCCTTGCAGACTGCATAAACCGACATTGAATTTTATTCCGATCAAGGTGTATTTAATAAGGTGTAAGTGACAATCATATGGTTTCAAACTTTTTTCTTTTTGTTTGTAAAGTAAATTGTCAAACACATTTTTCGACGTTACATTTTCATTTCAGTTTAAAATATTGTTTTTAGCTTTCAAATACTCATTCATAATTATTAAAAATGCGAATGTGTGTAATTTGTAAAAATAAAGGAATTTGTGGGAAAATACTACATGGTTCACCAAAGAGTCTATGTTGTTCGATTTTCACGAAATAATACTTAATCTTGAGTTGAAATCCGTTCATCTAAATGATGCACCAAAAATCCAAAGTTTGTCTGATGGCGACGAATTTGTGCACAACATTAACATATGTCTATATAGTCGGCCCGTCCGTGTTTTCCACACTGGTTTTCTTATGAATACTAACTAATTACATTGATATTGTGTTACGTAGGTCTATAGCAAACAAAGTCCAATTGACCACCCAACTTATCTTTTCTTTCCGAGAGATTTCGAATAATATTTAACGCGTATGATTGTTCTTAACACAAATATCTCAGGAACACAAGGACTATTTGTGATAACATTTTGGAAATGATCCGCGACCGGACTGGAAAATTGATTTGTACAAGCAAATTTCGCACCGACAGAACTTGTATGGTTAATATCTCAGAATCACATAGATTATTTGTGAGAAAAAGTTCAAAAATGTCCGCAACCGCGCCTTAAAATTTGTAAATTTAAAATTATGTAAATTGATTTGTAAATCAATAATCGTATCGGCCAGAACAGCAAATTTATTCTCGTTCTTTCGAAAAATAGTTTTATTTAATTCTTCAACATTCGTTATTATTATTAATTTGTTTTTGTTTCTTCATGTCAATAACTAATTGTCAGCATGACAATTTAATTTCTATAACAATAATGTTGTTTTTGTAAAATGTTAGTTGTTGTAGCTGATGCATACACCTTATTAAATACACCTTGATTCTGATCAAGAATATATTCGTTATGGGGACTCCGGTGAATAGTTCAATCTGTTGCAAACGGAAAATACACTTCACCTTTTGGTGGAGGGTAAAAGAATACAGAAAATATAGGAAATCGTCCGGCAGAGTACAAAACATGTGCTCATAACATCGAAATATCAGCGGACTAAAATATCATTTGGAGTTCCATGGAACGTGGAATATATAGATATATAACCAAAAACGTACATGAAATGCATGAAATGCAAAAATCGAGTGGAGGATATTATAAATATTGAATAATATTTCGTTTTTAGCCACCATTTTAATGCTGTTAGAATAATTTAATCGTTTTTAAGATGACATGTATTTGTAAAATGAAAGAAATCAATAAAAGAATGTTCGTAAAATATAAATTCCCAATGGAAATTAATATTGATTGTGTTCTACAATAATGTTTATAGAATACCATTTGAATTGATCGTTCTTTTTTGCTGTGGTTTTTGGCAATTCTGACTTTTGAACCCACGCCAATGTACATACATCATCCGTTGGGTTGCCTTCCATGGGTAATTGGAATGAATGTTTTCTTGTCAAGCATTTAGTTTAGGCTGAAATTTGGACGAGTACAGACGACCATCCATCCGTCCATCGTAAGCCTGTCGTGCTGTGATGGGATTTATAATTGAACATCAGAAATTCGATGGAGAACAGTAAAAAACGTTCCTTTGCAGATAGCTGCTTGATTGTTTTTTATTAGATTTTAATTATTTATGCATGAACCCACATACATAACTACATTGATGCATAAATACGAAAACAAACACAAACATGCATGCATACATCCATAGGCATGCAAGACGAATGCTTCGTTTCTAATTCATTGCATTTATAATTGCAGGTGTGTTGTGGTAGCAATTATTTTAGCCATCCTCTGTGCCTATTCTCTGTGGAAGAAACGTCGAACACTTTGCGGCTGGGGTTTCAACGAACATCATGCACAATCTGAAGGAGATTCTGCTGGCTCGTGTTACGCTCCCCCGCAGTACAGCCGCTGTAATTCGTTCCATCATCCCCCGCCACCCTATACCGAGGTAAGTGCTCATAAATAGTCAAGGTGTTGCTGGAAGACAAACAAATGCTCGTTACTCGCATGCCATCATGAATGCACCACAATTCAAAGGACCAGATCAAGTGTAGCCATTAGCAAGGAAATTATTCATTCGTAACAACAAAATAACTGAATAACATTTTTCCAAACGAGTGTTGGAATATTGGAGGTGGTTGTTTTAACAACTCTCCTTGATATTGTCAAGTGGCGACGGTAGTCGATTTTGATGCACAAAAAAAGACATGAAATTCGATTTGCTGTTAAAATCTTAATTCTTATATTGGACCGAGATCTGGAATGAACCTTTGTTCTCATATGCATTGACACGCATTCGACCAATCGATTAGTAGCGTTGTAATTACGAACAATACGAAAGTTGAATGGTAAAAGTTGCAAAGTTTGGTCCTGTTTTTTTTACGGAGAAAACATAGTGTAACCCCTTCTTAGGGAATATCAGAATGCGATTTTAACCTGTATATACCGAGGATGCAAAATGCAGTACAACTATTATTTTTAAGTCACTGTGTTAACCATACGTTAAAATTTTTAATCAGAATGCTAAGTACAGACGGCCAACTTAACTTGGAATCGTGTCTCTGTTTTTACTTCATTTAGTTTTGCTTTTACAAAACATTTACATTGTACTGGTTTTACTCGTCGGTCGTAAGAATATACAAGTATATGCTAGGATTTTTTTGAATAACAGACATACCTAAAATTCAACTAGCTTGTTCGACGTTTTTCACCACAAAAGTAGAACACATGTATTTATATGAATGTTACCGAAAAACGTCGAACGCACAAAATGTCATTTTTATTAATTTCAATTTCAATATGCAATGTAGACAGAACAACAACAATTCAATATAATTTTTAATGATTATACAAGTACTTACTTACTTAGCTGACTTGGGACAGAACGTTTGTTCCAAAAGCCGAGCTTTTAAATGCTTTTTGAGCTGGGGCGTTCTCATTCATTCTCACAACATGACCTAGTCGACGAATTCGCTCCGGCTCGATACGTCTGATATTGCCGATGTCCGAGAATAGCTGGTACAGCTCATGGTTTATTCGACGGCGATATTCACCGTCGACGCAGATCGACCCATAGATCTTCCGGAGAATTTTTCTCTCAAACACTCCAAGAGCTGCCTTATCTGCTTGCCAGGTACCCATGTTTCAGATCCATATAACAGCTCGGGTAGTATCGGCGTCTTGTAGACTGTGAGTTTGGTCTGGCGAGAGGTGACCCTGCTTTTGAGTTGCTTACCCAGACCATAATAGCATTATAGTGGTATATAAAATCGTTCACTACCTCGAAGCTGTAGTTGTACTGGACGTCTTGCTTCTCGCCATGTACTGCCAGGCCCGTTTTGGCAGACTCCTTCTCAATTTTATCAAAGGTGGATGTTACCGCTTGCAAAGTTCGACCCATTATGTCGATGTCATCGGCATAGGCGTGTAACACGTGCTGTTTGGTGTACAAAGTGTCGCACGACAAACTGTCACCTTGTCTGAATCCTCGTTCGGTATTGAAGGGCTCTGAAAGGTCCTTTCCAACTTTAACTGTTGACCTTGTGCCAGTTAAAGATATCCTGCATAGCCGTATTTATTTTGCAGGAATGCTAAACGTAGACATAGCTTTAAACACCTCTAAGCGGATTAGGTGTCGAATGCGGCTTTGTAGTCGACGATTAGGTGGAATGTTTCGATGTATTTTGGAATGGAATGTTTCAATGTAAAATGTCATTAACCCATGGCTTCAGTCGTTCACACGGCGCGCTGGATAGCAGTAGACTTATTCCTCTATAGTTGGCACATATCGTCTTGTCCTTTGCTTATGTTCTCTCCATGATGCTGTGTACTAATCAGTTGGTACATGCTCCTGATCAGCGTCTGTCCACTGGTCTTGAGTAGTATGGACCTTCAGAGCCCTTGAATAGATAGCCTATCGGCACCTGCTGCTTTATTATTCTTCAGCCGATTAATTGATATTCTGACCTCATCTTGGCTAGGTGGTATACAATCTATACCGTTATGTCTTATTGGTTCTGGGGTATATTCTTCACCGTTATTATTTGATACCAGAAGCTTCCTTCTGGCTGTATGTGTCACCAGGTTTGCTTCGTCATCTCTACAGGAGGATGTGCCCGCACCAATGCCTTCGGTTTCGTGTTTAACTCGTTGGTAACATTTTCGGACTTCATTCTGACTCCTGTACATCTCTCCTTTTCTCACGATAATTTTCTCTTGTATTGCGTGTTGCTAATGTTTGCAGGGCTGCCCTATACGCTGCGTATCATTAGCACACTCCTGATCTACCATTGGTTTCTTGATGGTGGTCTTTCTTGATTCTTTGCCATCTTTATTATTATCCGGACAAGGAGCGCTTTGGTCAAGCAGGTGGGTAAGATGAGAGGAGGAGCTTCTTCTCTCTGTTGTGTTTGCAGCTTTCAACGTCGAGTTTCCGTATTGCATTAGATCACACTTTGTTGCTACATTAAGACGGTTGCGTGCCTTGGCTGCCACAAGGTAATCGTCCGAATTGATATTCATGCCGTCCGTCTACAACAACATGGTCAATTTGATTTCATGGAGGCTGAATTTTCCGACGGTGGGGTCAAAAATATTTTCCCTTCCGATTTTTGTATTAAAATCGCCCAGCAGAATTTTAATGTCATGGCCAGGGCAGCGGTCATGTGCTGTTTCTAGGCGCTCGCAAAAAATTTATTTGGTCTGTTCATGGTTCAGCATGACAGCATGGATGTAGAAGTACTTCGCTTTAATACGGATTATAGCAATTCGCTTATCTACTGGAGTGAATCTGAATACGAGGTATTTTATTATACAAGTACAGTTAACGACAAATACGTTATATCGCGAAAATTCGCTATATTGAAAAGGCTAATTCGCATTGAAAATGCGTTTGACTGTAGTTTATTCTTGCCAGCAACATTCAATGCATTAACATAAACCATTTATCAAAGATATACATACATACAGCTGCGAAAAGTAAAATAGCATCACCCTTTCAAGCAATACTTAGAAAAGCGTATCAACTTTTTTTAAGTTGTTCATTTGGCGGTCGTTTGACATATTCTCGAGAACCTTTTTCCCCATACAGCACAATCTTACTTTCATCTGTCCCTAAAACATTCCTGTATGTTACTATTTACAAGTTTTGTATGTATTTTCATTTTAGGTGACATCAAAACCAGATCTCTACCCGTTGGTGTTCACCTGCAATAGTGATAATGGTAAAAATGGTTCCAGCTATCTAATGGTGCAATATTTTCGCAATTACATAGTGCGACCGGCTGGTTCACTGTCGGCAGCCAGCACAGTGGATTCGCTTAGCTCTAGTTTTATATGCAACATAAATGAAGCAAATACGCTTGTGCCGCCACCGTATTCGAGGGCAGCCAGTCCGGAAATCGGTTTCAGTTCGCACTTTCAACAGCAGTACATGTTGCCGCGTTCAGCATCGCAGCTGGTGTGTCAGAATGTCAGCAACGGCAATTTCATGGCGGCCACCAGTAATGGCGCCACAAATGCACCAAGTGGGAATGGCCAATTCGAGTTGAACAATAGCCCGCAAATGTACAGTGGTCGTTCCTCTAGCACCCACTACGCAACGGTCACAGTTAATGCAACCATGAATCGAATAACCAATAGCACAACTGGCTCCACCGGTGACCGCAGTCGGGAGAGAGTCACTAATTTTAATGGAAATCAGCACGATTTCGAAAACACCGTATCCTATGATGATGCGGCTGAAAACGACGAACGCACAAACGATAATATTAATGCCAATGTGATAAATTGTAGTAGTAGTAATGACATACGGGCCCTGCCCAACAGCAGTGGATTCGCTCAGTCACAGAGTGATCAACACTTCCGGTACATAACGAACAGCAACAGCAGCATTAGTGATATTTTTGTAAACAATAGTTGTGCGGCAGGAATTGGTGGAGGCGGAGGTTCCAGTCGAGTAAACAGATCCGAAAACTCATCCACTGTGGGTTCGGTATCGGGAGCCGGCGCCATAGTTCACCCTCAGACAGGCGGAACGCCAGTTATATATAGCAATGGGTGTATTAAGCCTATACCGCTGCATCGAGCCAGCACCAATCCCAATCAATTTCACGTCGAGGCGTCATCGAATAGGGAAACGGTCCTGTATCAATCCAATAATTCAATAGGTGGTATTTCAATAACAGTTCCTACTGGAATCGAAGATTCGTCACTTCTTTGTAATGACAACGAAATTAGAGACTTGCAGCTCCTACGACGGAGCTTGGAAACCTGCTGTCAACTGCTGCAACAACAACAAAAACTTCCGCCGAGTGACTCTCCGTTGCGAATGAATGACTTGACCAAGAAGTACATCGATGAGGGGCTGTTGCGCAGTTATGTGACCTCTGGGACGTGTTCTGGCGTAAGTAGCCTGGCCAATATAGGAACACCGAGTTCGCCGCCTCAAGCTACCAGCCCCACGGGGGAAGTGAAGGAGATTCTCGACCAAATTCGGCAACTTCAAGAAGGCGTTACAAAATACGAGGAGGATTTGGCTTTCCGGACGGTAGGTCGACCAATTCTACACCACACTTTGTCTTCACCGGCACCATCGGCAAAAATAAATGATGCATCATCTGCCAATATCGGAGGGAAGCTTCAACGCATCTCAACTATGCCCGAACAACAATCATTGGCCGAAGCTGCCAAGGTTAACGTCTTAGTTAAGTCATCAGTGGCAAATAACTCGCCCACTAACTCATTAACCTCTGCACCATCAACGTCATCTGTTTTGATGGGGTCACAGCAACCCAATAAACCCGCGATTAGCAAATCGTCTCTAAATTGCAATGCCAACGCGGCAACTACGTGCAGTAGTTTTATATTTTCATCGGCATCGAAACGACCCTCAACGCTGCAGCATAGCAAAAAACGCTTCTACACATCGAAACCGCCCAATAAGGCCATGTACATTCCAATGATGGCCACGAACCAGATACCATCTGGTAGTCGTTGTACCATCCTAAAGAGTCCCGTTACCAGCGTAGTTAATTCGAATTTCTTTACGAATAGAGGCAACCGGCAACGCAAAGGTTGGATTTCACGATCTGCCCCAACAACACCGGCAACACCGTTACCTCCCAGCTACATGGATGACGACAGTCCACTCTTAAACGAACACGACGAAGATCAAGAGGGCGAACAAAATGCCGAAATGGAAACCTAGTCGTATTTTGTCCGACAAATTTAACGAAAATACGTTTGAATAATAGCACACCTTAAGGTCCAAATCAATCAATAACAACAATAATAACTCTTTTTATGTTAAAAAAATAGTGTAGAAGAAAGGATTTAAGTTCTCTCCACGTGCATGACAAATATTAAAAGACAAAATATTTAACAACGATTGAAAAGAAAATATATTAAAAATGACATCGTCATAGTAATCGACTATCAGGCTCGAACCTTTTTCAATGCGTTGCGAACTAAAAGACCCACATTCTCACCTTTATAGGGTTTCTTGAACGTGCGTATTACGCAAGTGTGCAAGGACCCAAGGTTTAGGCATTAGGTCATCCCATGGTACAATTATTTGTCAAAAAAGCAATAATACAACTCTACCTTCTCTAATGTCAGAATAAATAAAAACAAATGCAACAAGTCGTTCTGTTCATTGGACATATTTGTAACATTTTACAAAAACGCAAAAATTTAATGGAATGTGAGGTTTTCTTTTCAAAATCGAGGAATATGATTTAAATATTAATTCATTCACAAATCACAAATTTCTTTTTACCTATGTTGTAAAATATGGATTTTAAAATACATTTTTCAAAAACACCACATACAGTTTATAAGTTGGTATAGCCTACCTAGAACAATTGTAGCATGGATCATCCAGTAAGGACATGTGATATCTAATTTTTTTGTTAAAATATATTGGATTCGAAAAATAACCAATTTTTTTAAAAAATTTTCCAAAAATACACAAAATGTTTATAAAATGTGGTGAAAAGGCAATTATTTATTAAAATAAAATCAGTGCTGTGTTGAATCGAATCGAATCGAAATAAATCGAAATTTTTTCAAAGATATTTTCGCCACACCAAAAATTTTTGACAGAAAACGTATATACAGGGTTGTGTACATGATGCAATAATAAGGTGATGTATCACAAAAAAAAACCTTTGTTTTTGTCTCGATTATCTGTCAAATTTTTCCATATAATATTTCAAATGTTTGGCAACACTGCACATCGAATTCATGTAGATATTGTCCACTTTGACAGTTAATCAAGACATCAACTGCGCTAAATGGACTACCTATTCATGGTGCCATGGTTGTGTATTTCCTGTAAGTCGCCATCTGGATGTCCTGATCGAAAATGGCGAGAATGAAAATCTTTTTTATTTACAATTGGTCTGTTCCAGAACTGCAAGAATTAACTAATTTTTACTATTACCCTTATTACGGTTGGCGTAGTCGTGTTAAAAATTTAGCACTGTCGTATTTATACGACAAATCGGTATTATGAAAGGCGTTACAATACGCAAAATCTGTCGGGAAAGATTTTTTTGACGACTGCATAGAAAAAAATATAAAAATGTGTTAAAACTGCATTTTAACAATATTTACTGATTAACTGTTACGTTAGACTTTATTGCATTTCCCAATATTCATAAGAATAACAATTACCAGAAAATTAATCAGAAAACAAACAAAATGACATAGTTTTTCCAATACAATATAAAAAGGGTTCTAAAAGGGAAATTTTTGCTTTCGTTTTGTAACAGAGTAAAACAAAAATCTATTACAAAATTTGGCGTTGTCGTAAATTCTACATAATACCGACCCATGATGCAATAATAAGGTGATGTATCAAAACCAAAACATTTGTTTTTGTCTCGATTATCTGTAAAATTTTTGCATATAATATTTAACATGGTTGGCAACATTGCACATCGAATACAAGTAGAAATTATCCACTTTGACAGTTAATCAAGACATCAGCTGAGCTAAATGGACTACCCATGATTTAATAATAAGGTGATGTATCAAAACATAAACCTTTGTTTTTGTCTCGATTATCTGTCAAAAATTTCCTTATAATATTTCAAATGGTTGGCAACGCTGCACATCGAGTTCAAGTAGAAATTACCCACTTTGACATTTAATCGAGACATCAGCTGCGCTAAATGGACTACCTATTCATTGTGCCATACGACTACCTATTTATTGTGCCATGATACCGACAAAAAACGACAACGCATTCGACTACGCCTACGAGAGCAGCCGTACTACGACTACGCCTAAAACAAAAAAAAAATTGTTATCGTTGTAAACAATTTACATTCAGGCAGGCCGTTTTTGATACTGGCCTTTAATAGAAATATGTCCGATAACTTTTCCAGTAAAAAGTAAAAGTAATTGACAATTGAAACCCACAGGGTTGACGAAATCCGGTTAAATGTAAACGTACTATTAGTTTGCCTAAAACAATCTACAAGCTTATCAATAGAAATATGACAAATTATGTTTATAAAAATGTTTTAACAGGAGTCACATAAAATTCGAAATTGATATTTATTATATGTATGTCCTCCCGTATTTATGTTACGACATTTTCATATATGTTACATATATAACTAATTAGAGGAAATATATTACTGTCTGGTTACTTTTCCAGTAACATTTACCCAGTAAAGTTCAGCTGTTTTGTTATGATTTCCATACAAACAAACCCAGTTTTTCTCAAAATACTTTAATATTTGTAAACTTTATTCTTATACAAATATGTTATTATTTGAGCCAACATTTTTGCTGTTGTAATTAGTTGTATCGGTACAACCTTTTTATTGGATACTGTTCGTTTACTTCTCTCAATTTGCCGTCTTTAGAGTGAAAATATCGTATTTAGTAAATGTTACTGGAAAAGCAAACGAACACAATTAATTATATCTTCTAAAAATTAAGTTCCATACCCAGAAACTGGTCAACTTTAAAAAGTTAAATAGAAGATTCTTGCATGTTTTCGAACAACATAAATGTCTGCTTCATCCTAAAATTAATCATTTTGAATATAAGTATTTTTATTTTCCATTTGTTGATTGATATTGCAAAATTGAATTCGTTGTTAAGGATGTTAATGTTGCGTTTAAACAAAACTTGACCTAAAGCTCAAGTTTTTTAGTTTTGATTTTGAATAAAAAAAATAAATTGTATTACAAATTGCGAAACTATAAACGTTTTGGCAGGAAACGAAAACGTTCGTAAAAGAGTGAATTTTTTCAAAGCTCTTCTACCTTCTTATAGAGATATTGGTCCGCGTGGAGAGAATTTTTGTATAAATGTGGCTATTGTATTGTACAATTTAAATCAATTTTGTAGAGTTTATTTGTAGGCTTACCTTAGTTTTAAAGATTAATAGTTGTATTAGTTTACATATTAAACAAATTTTGAAAAAATAATTATAACGCTAAGGTATGTGATATATTTCTGCTCGTTTTATATTTGCATTTTTGTTATAAAATAGAAATTATTTTATTACAATTTCGTATATATAAATATGCTTATTTAAGTAAATGTGTGAATCACATTCTATAATCACTGAAAAAGGAATTGTTTTTATAACATATATTTCTTCTATTGTTCTTATATTCCGCACCCCATAGCGTAACAATATGTATTATATCGATTTATGGGTAAACTGTGATCGATTAAATCAAAATAATAATCGAAATCAATAGGAAACATGCTAATAATAAGTTCTAACCAAATAATATTTGTTGCAGTTCATGGACCATGTCATCCGTTATATATTCGGGCTATAAAAGAAAACATTGTGAGTCATTCGAAAATGTCAAGGTACATAAGGAATTAATTGTTATCAATTTATTGGATCCAAATATTCATTTTTTTAGCTTTTTGAGTTTTTAAACGTATATTTAGTTTTCCTATTCTGGAGAAAATCCAAAATTTATTTATATGTCGAAGTTTCGAATGGTTCGATTCGCGTGTTAATTGAACTCCGCAATACGGTCGCGGACGCGAATGCTATGACATATATCTATCAATCTATTTATAGGATTCACATTTTTATGTCAAGTTTTATTAATATTTTCTCATGACATAAATATCTGATCATGGCATAAATATACAAGGTAGTCACATCCAGATAATTCACTTTTGACAATATTCGGCTTTTAAAATGAAATGAGAATATCCTCATTCATAATTGTTTCATATGTTAGTGTTGCCTGCATCTATAGTCTATAAACATAAGTTGTAATACTAATAGCTATATCTTGAGAACAATGTGCATCAAGCAAAAAAGGGCTATAATTATTGACCACAAGTTCCAATTAAAATATATGTATGCGTGTCTGTACATAGCATGTATATTAATATGCAACAATTATATCAAGTTTTCCCTAATATAAAATATATAAAAGATTTAGATAATCTACATTTGTAATTAGACAAGTATTACTATAACATACATATTTCACTGATTTCATAAAAATTGTAAATTATTTCGATTTAAGGGGACCCCTCCCATTCTCGGTTTCAAAAAATTGAATTTTGTTTTTTAATTCGTCCCTATAAAATTTCAAGTGAAAATCTCAACAACTTTTGAAGATACATATAGGCAAATTTTTGTGTTAGCTCAAGCGACGGCAAGAACACTTCTCAAATTTTAAACGCGTTTTTCTCGAAACAGGGTTTTTAAAAATGGTGGGCACGATAACTCAAAACTTATTAATCGAATCGTTTTCAAATTTTAACACGTTATTCTGAGCATGCTTAGCTATCGTACGAATGGTAATCGGTCAAGTTCTTCCTTATTTTCTAACTTGGTTTATGGTAAAAAAATAGAAAATTTTCCTAAAATCAAATTTTATAGCTCCACCATTTTATTAATTTTTGCGTCAATAATCCTAATTTATGCCAGAGCCAGACATATACTCTTTCGAATGTCAGTAGTCGGAAATCATGCCCGCCATCGAAAACATGAATATATTTCAATTTAATTTGAATTTGATACACAAAATATGATTTGATAGAACAAGCCACCTTGAGAAAAAATTGTAATCTGTTGGTAGCTATGTCCTGCCTTGTAATAATTATGCCATAAATTTAGCCATTAAATGAAGATAATTCACATTATCAGCCACACAAAAGTAGTTTTATGAAACAAATTTCGTGAACTTCTGAGTTCTTAAGGGGGAGACAATTAAAGAAAAAAAAAAAAACTAAAATATGACTCTTGTATTTCTATATAATTTGACAATGATGAACAGTGTGAAAGTTGAAGTAAGAGCTCGTTTAGACTACTAAATGCACTCGATATCAAATGTCATCTTAACACTAGATTGCCGAAGGCAGTCATTTTGACCGTTTTTCAATTTCAAGTACTAAAACCATTGTGTATATTATGACCCAGCTTTTTAAAATTTGGTGACTTTTTGTACCACATAGAACTACGTTTATTAATCATAGTAGCTGCTTCCTCCCCTATTTCATTCCCCGTATTCACATGTGCTATACCTATATAGCCTAAAAGCGGTCATTTTGACCTTTTGTGAAATATTAAATAATCAAACTACTTTTATTATTGTATAAAGTAAATTTCTTATATGACCAGATCAGTAAAACAACATCGAAACCCGTTTGCTACTCTAGAAACACAAACGAACATACAAATCGGAAAAAATAAATTTTAAATTTCAAGTCTATTTCACTCTTAGAGTAAAGACTTCCTCTTTTTCGAACATTTTGTCCGCGCCCTTATTTTTCAAAAGGGGAAACTCGAGAGCCCTACCACCGAAAACAAATAATAACAACGTTTTGTATGATTGTAAATAATGTAAAAAATATTAAAAAATTAGTTTAAAAAATTTCTGTACACAATAAAAATTATTTTAGAATGGGGTCATTTTGACCGATTTTAGGCAATATAGGTATATACAAAATTCCCGTCTTTCTAGTGTTAATCATGTTCACAAATCCAGTGGATTATATTTGACATATACGCTATGGAATTGACATTTGAGATCGAGTGTATTTTGTAAATCTAATCACGCCTAAAGTTGTCGCATGAGCAACTGAATATAAGAAACTACGATTGTAGAACAGAGATATGTCAGAAATGTTAAAAAAAATTGATTTATACGATTTTTTACACAAAGTCATTCAGAAAATGTTAATTAATGTATTTCCAGACAAGTTCTTAAAAAGGCAGAGTTCTTTTTTTCATTTATGCTACTACTGTTTCTTTTGCAGCAACATTTTTATCAGATAATTGTACCAACAGCTGTTCTGATGCGGCTACCTTATTAAATTTGCCTTGCATTAGGTTATGTTTTGATTACTCTTTTGACAACTTGTCTAATATAAAAGAAAATGAAAACAAACAATTCTATGCTTTCAGTGTTAACATATATTTACGGTAATTATCTCGATAAATTTCACGAACATGAATTATTTGAAATTATATACGTCAAATATCACGATAAATAGATTATTGAGATATGTGGATCTTATAATTGTGAATTATAAGTGTATGTATGTATGAATATATACATAATTGTAAAGTATATTGGGTTCCGTTACAGTATTAAAAAGTATTAAAATATATTCTAAACAGTTCTTCATATGCAGATAAAATATATGTATTACAATATAAACACATAAACTACAAATCAGGTTAACTCACTTTGTGTCATGTAATTGATTCTTTTGAAATATGTAATTCGCAACTGTTTCTTTATATAATACAGTAGAATATCGGTATAACGCTTTATGCCATGTACAGACGAGCGTTGTTCGCTCTCTCATTCGTTGTTCGACCATTAAATATGAAGTAATTACTTAGTTCCCCATACAAAATTGTCTGAGCGAACACCGACTTTTGTACGTCGTTCAATTCGAATCACTCTCTGAATCACCAAGAAATTTGTCCCATCCCTAACAATTGAGAGCATTTATCGAAAATAAATTAATTTTGACAGTTTGAAAATATTTATAAAATTTTCAAACTTTTTTAGTAAAATTGAAAATGAATGAAAAGTAAAACATTGTCTAGTTTCTATATATGTATGTAGCAGGATGTACATTTTGTTATCTACATAATGCAATATGCATTTCTTTCCCCTTGGTTCTAATTAGCGTACAAAACAAGAAATAAATTTGGAGAAACTCAAACAAATTTTTATATGTGACATTTCAATTTAGAAAATATAAAAATGCATGAAAACAACAATATTTTTAGAAAAAATAGAAAACATGAATTAAAAGTAAATAGATATGGGTTCATACTATAGTCAGGAGAAAGAGAATTAATTTTTCTATTTAGACCCATATGTGATTCATGCACATATGTTAGAATTTTTGTGTAAAACAAGAAACAAAAAGTTTGAAATAAAAAAATGATGATGACATGAATTAAGAATAGTGAATTAAGAATAGAAACATGTTGTTAATTCATGTACGTAATTCTGAGAGCGAACTACGTTGATCGAATGCCCGTCAGAACATGGCATTAATCGTTAAATCGAAAATATCGATAAACATATTTTTCTTACTGAAAACTGCAGAACAAGGCCTATGAATAAGGTCATCCAGGCCACCTGAATATCAGATGCCACTCAAAAGGCTTTTTTTTAAAGAATTTATTTCCTGGATATTCTCAGCCTAAGGCGTGGATTTTTCAAAGACTTTATTTCAAGGATATTCTCAGCCTAAGGCGTGGATTTTTTAAAGAATTTATTTCAAGGATATTCTCAGCCTGAAAACGTAAACAAAGTCAAAGTCTTTGACATTAGACTTGAGAATTCCGAATCCGATTTCGATGACTAGCTGGGTGATCTTATTAATAGATTCTGAATAAAAACTATATTTTAATTTTTTTTCTGAGAAAAATATTCAAAGGATAAAAAAGATTTTAACTAGTGATTTAAAAGATTGTAACAGTGCATAAAAAGGGTACAAATATAATGGAAAATGGAAATGTTAAATCGGGAAATCATTAAACCGAAGTTTTACTATATATATATATATATATATTCTGTGTATATATGTATATATATATATATATAATCCTTTCGAAATATATTTTTCTACATCAATAAATGACAGAATTTGAGATTAACAATAATACAAAGTAAAACAACAGTGCCTTTAACACAATAGAATGGGAATTACAATAAATGGTAACACGCTGAACACTTTCACAATAGTACACACGAAAATCATTATGAACGCATTCAAGGCTTTTAAATGTAATATATATTGTCTATGACAAATAGTTTAGAAATTTGAATTGTTTTGGAATATATTAGGAATTGTCGAGCCACGCAATTAGACAAAGGACAAAGCACCACACACTCACACATAAGGATATATTTATACATATATATATTGTTTTGAAATCATTGACAACGCCCAAAATGCATGCTAACAGTCAACTGCAGTGGCAAAATTCATGCTCATATATACATTGTTATTGGAATGTTTTAATTGAGCAATAATTAGCAAAATAAGGAACGTTTAGAATTAAGAAGCAAGCGATGTCGATTACGACCTAAAATGAATTATGAATATGTAATCATACGTGCAATCAATTAAATAGATTTCAGTTCTAAAGGTACGTTTAGATTTACGAAATCCACTGGATCTCAAATGTCAATATATACGTCAAATATAATCCACTGGATTTGTGAACAGGATTAACGTAACGTATACGCAATGGAATTGACATTTTAAATCGAGTGGATTTAGTAGTCTAAACGTAGCCTAAGCCTATATGTAAACGTTGTGCAGTTTCTTAACGCAGAATACACAGTGTGGCAAAACTTTAATTTGCGGCAATTGTTTCTCTATTTTGTCGTCTTTGTATGCAGCGTCATACTCGACTTGACTATTATTATTACTTATATTGCAGAATTTATTTCGCATGGCGTGAAGTAAAATCCATACATCTAAAGTATCGACATCAAGTAATGAATTTCGTTGACAAGTTAACGAACAAAATAAAGTAGTCGTTTGTCTTACCAAATGTGAAAATTTAATTTTTATTTCGAGTTTAATCCGAGTTAAAGAATTTTGGAAATGAGTTTTATTCGAGAAAAAGTATTGGTGTATTACCGCAAAATTTACTACTGTGTGTACTACGATTTTTTTCTGTCCAATTCCTTGTATTTTAAACATTTGCGTTGTATTTAAATTGCAAACTATAAATTATATTCTAGTTAGATAATAACCAAATACGATTTAATTCCATTAAGGTTTTAATTATAACTTAAGAATTCAAACAACAATAAATGCTAATATATTAAAATGTCAAAAATGAGTTTTTATTTAAAACATCTGTTAGGAAATGATTTTAAATTTTCAGCGTAACAATTTTTTCGACTTCAACTTCTCCGCTATCACAAAACGTTATATAGGGCGGCTGTATTACCCAAAAAAACATCGAATCAATATCTCCAAGCGAAGTAAACAAAAATTGGATCTATAATGACAAAATTCCCACAAATTACATATTTTCATTGAAAAAATCTTATTTTCTTAATTTTATTTTCATTATGTTGTGCTTGCCCCCATAGACTATACTGCCGGCGAATCCATGGGTCTCATGCATAAAAACGAGCAAAAGCGATGAGTTAAGTCAAGTAAGCAATTGCTCGTAAGTTGAGTTAGATCGAACAGCAACTGCTTTTGCTCAATTTCGTATGCATAAAAATGAGTTCAAACCAATTGCAAATACTTGAGCAAATTGAGATCAAACTTCTAATTGTTATTAAAATGCAAACATGTCGTCTAGTGGTAGTGAATTAGAAGTAGTCGTAAATACTAATAATAAAATAGAAACTGACGATATATCAGCATTTTTAGTACAACACAAATTAAAGAAAATAAATATTTATTTCGAAAAAGTCAGTTACCAAGTGTCAAAGAAATGAAGCAAATATTTGGAATAGAAATAACGGATTATATTATTATTATTAGGGTTTATATTATTATAATCCGCACCATAAGGCGGAGTGCATATACGCCACACATCGATATATTTGTCGAAGACCTCCTAAAGTATATGTATTTTCCTGATCAAAATCAATTTTATTATTATAATCCATACCCGTCTGTTGAAACCCGAATATTTGCAAATACTTGGCTAATATTCCTCAATTTTATATTCCGCTATTATATTTAGCTATTAACCGACAGCAAAACCGTTACTTTTGATTACACCTACGAGACATTGAACCTATACGATCCAAAATTTGATCCTTTGATGCACTATTCTTCACAGCCTGAACCTTTGGGAAGAGGTTATATTTGTTTGTTAGTGAATCCCTTTGAATTTTGCTATCGATGATGATCTAACGATTTTTCTATAGGGTGAAGATCTGATGATTATGTTGGCCATCATAAATCCGGATTTTAGACTCCCGCAACCAATCGCTGACATGTTTTGGTTTATGTTTGGGGTTATTGTCAAGCTTCAACACAAAATATTCATGGATTATTTTTCCAAAATCATTTTCTGTGATAAATTATGTTCACAATCACTGATAATTATTCATTTTAGTGTACGCGAGTCAACTAAGAGGCATGCTCAACAAAAGTTAAGCAAGAGCTCACAAAAGTAAACAAAAGCTTGTTTTTATGCATACGAAAATGAGAACAATCTCATCCAACATCAATTTCTAAGTTCAAACTGAGCAAGAACAGATCAAACGTGAGCAGTGAGTAAAAGCAAATACATCATATTTTATTATGCATACGACAAGCACCTTTTACTCAAAAAATCGAGTCCGAGCTCAAGCTCACGTTTTATGCATGAGACCCCATGTGTACGTGTGAGATTAAATAGTGAATAGTATAAGTTCTATTTCAGAGAGTAAGCCGTGTGTATTCTCTTCTGCATAAAACTGAGAAAATTAAACAGACAACATCCAGTTGTCTGATTTTCAAAATATCACATTATTTCACTTAAAATACTTCAAATTTACTTTTTTAAATTTATTAAGGAATAAATTTTATAAAATAAAAAATGTTTTTTGACTTTGGTCAAAATTTGAAATTAAGGGCTGATTGAAATACGTCGAATTGTGCTGGATAAATCTTACTGGAAGAATTTACCCAGTACCATTCTCAGCGCACAACTGTCAAACTAGCTCTCTCTTTTCGCTCTCTTTTACTGGACTTTTAAGTAAACAGACAACATCCAGTAACTTTTGGTAACAATTGTTACCAAATATCGATTAATCGGACGCAGCTTATATGTCAAATACAATTTAGTTTAGTTTTCAATTTTATATAGAAAAATGTGGAAATAAATTGTATATAATAGTTAAAAATCAGTGAGCAATGCGGTATCGTTTTAGTGTATTTAGTGTACCGCGGGGAAAAACATCAGAGTGAAGAATGATTTGAGGCATTTAATTGAATCTAAAATAATTAGTATATTGTAAGAGTACGATAATTTGCAACTATGCAAAATCGAATTAATTTTTAACGAAGAGAAGAAGACGTAGCAGCAGCCCGGATTGGCGAGCAGTTGTTGCCTAGACGTCGTAGCGCATACGCGCATTCCATTTCATTTAGTTTTTAAATTATTTTATGTTTCACATCGAACATTTCTTTATTATTTTATGTTTTCGTAATATGAATTAAATCAATAAACGTTTTATGTTCCATTAAAATAAATCCGGACAAAACGAACAAGTGTTATTCTCTTAATCTTTTAGTTCAGAAGTGGGATCTTAATATCCACATATATTAAACGCGCTTACGGCTATCGGAAATAATAATAAAAAAAACGTAATTGTGGCGTATTCCAAAAAAAAAAAAAGAAGTTCGAAAAAAAACTATAAACGCAAAACGCACTGTTGCATAAAAAAATCATATACGTACATATGTATAAAATTTTTGTGAACATACACGAACATATATACGTTTAAGAACTTCATAATGTGACGATCGCTTACGTGAGGAATGCAAAGTAACGGTATAACGATTTGGAAGAATATAAAAGGAAAGAGAGGATAACGTACTAACAATGAAATAACGAACAACAGAGAATGTGATATGAAGTGCAACAACTCAAACGTAACTTGAAACGATAGAAAAACGACTCAAATGGAAAATACATAGGAACGAAACGAAATAAAAAAAAACGATAATTATCGAACTTAAACTAATAAAAACGGACGGAAAACGAAAAAGGATAAACGACTAGTAAACGGAGTGACAATTAAAAAGAGATCAAAACAAAACAACATGCCTAAAATAACGTCATTAAAAGTTGATACATTAAAACGGTTACTTCGCGAAAGAAAATTAGACACGATGGGAAAGAAAAGTGAACTGGTCGAACGGTTATCTAGAGCTTTAGGTAGCGATGAGGTCGAGTGTGAAGATATTGATGGCGTAGAGGAGGAAGTGTCAATACAATCCCAAATTAATACTTTAAAAGATATGATGGAAAATGTGATGTCAATCATACAACAACAACGTCAAGTAACAACACCCATCGTCGATTTACCTGCAAACGAAAGCAACGAAACCAAGGTGAATGAATCAGCTCTTACCCAGAAACCGAGTTACGAGCCCATCCAGAGAACGTACAGTGTACAAGAAATGGCGGAAATATTACCGGAGTACGATCCAACAAAAGATTCAACATTCGGCGTAGAACAATTCATCGATAGAGTAGATAAAGCAGCACAAGCCTACGAGTGTGAAGAAACTCTTTTGCTACTCGCGGTGTATAGGAAGTTAAAAGGCCCGGCAAAGTTATGGCTTGATTCGACTCCAGAATTTTTCGGAACGTGGAATGAGTTAGCAAACGCCTTAATGGAGGAATTCAGCACAAACGCGGATGAAGCAGATATTCATTTTAAAATGACATCAACCGTACGACGGCAAGACGAATCCATCAGCGAATACTGTTTTCGAATGAGCGCACTGGGAAGACGGTATGGTATCAGTGAAACAGCGGCAGTGAAATATACTCGTGACGGATTGAAGCATCGTGAGCTACAGCAAGCAATTGCACCAATACGGTTTCGAACAATGCGAGGGTTACGTGAAGCATCAGGACAATATTTAGCGAGCATCGCTAATTGTAGCAACAGGTCAAATCTAATGTCTTCAACAGGGAAACGCGATCCGTACACCAAGGAGGATGTCGATAGGCGTAAGAAAGCGGACCCAAAGGTAATGTGCTACAATTGTTCCGAACCAGGACATATTTCCAGTCAATGCCCAAAACCACCGCGAAGAGAACGATGCCGAGATTGTCACAAAGTTCATCCTAAAGATTCACCGACACATTGTGGACGCACAGAAACAAAAACTTACAGCGTACGTAAAGTACTCAACAATAAACCTGTTACTATAAATGGTTTTACATACGATGCCTTGATTGATACCGGTAGTGAATGCAGCATGATCCATAAAACAGTGGCGTATAAGCTAGGAGTCGACATTAGAAAATGCAAATTACGTATCAGTGGAGTTTGTGGTGGAACGTGTGTAATCGAAGAAGTCTTGACAACAAAACTTACGATTGATGATATTGAAATTACGGCAGAACTTTACGTTGCGGATGATCATATTTTTACCCCGGACTTAATTCTTGGAAAAGACATTTTTACGAACAATGAAATACAGTTGATAGTAAATGATAAGGAGCAACGATTGGAAAACGTCAACGTATTCACGACACGGAAAACGGAACGAAAACCGATTGCCTTATCTGAAATCAATTGCGGAGTAAACGACGAAGGTATCCGGATTATGTTGTGTGAACTGATAAACGAGTATAGAAATGTTATGGGAAGAGACATAAGCGAAATCGGATTAACGAACGAACTAAAAATGAAAATAGAATTGACGACAAAGGAACCTATTGTATCCAGGCCATACCGAATACCCGAACCGAAAAAAGAAATAGTAAAAACGATGATAAATGAACTTTTAGCGAACGATATTATAACAAAATCTACGTCCACGTATGCCAGCCCAATTGTACTTGTAAAAAAGAAAAACGGTCAGGATAGATTATGCGTCGATTATCGAAAATTAAACCAGCACGTAGTAAAGGAGATATTTCCAACTCCAAATATCGAAGAACGACTGCAAGAGATAAACCAATTCAAATACTACACGGTCCTAGACTTGAACAGCGGATATTACCAGGTTCCGATGGACGATAATAGTAAAATGTATACTGCATTTGTGACACCAGACGGGTTGTACGAATTTAAACGGATGCCTTTTGGACTTAAGAACGCGCCGGCAGTGTTTCAGCGTTTAATGGCACTAATCCGCGAGAGAGCTCGGGACGGAGATGTATTCCACTATATGGACGATATCGTTGTGGGAAGTAATAGTATTGGCGAAATGTTGGACAAATTGCGGAGAGTATTTTCAGTCTTACGAGAACTAAATTTAACGCTGAATTTCCAAAAATGCACATTCCTAAACGAATCTATAGAATTTCTTGGTCATAAGCTACACTCCGACGGTCTAAGCCCAGGGAAGGCGAAAACGGCAGCAATTCTTGAATTTCCAACCCCCACAAATATAACAGCCGTAAGACAATTTCTTGGATTGACCAGTTATTTTCGTAAATTCGTTCCCGCATACGCAGTCATCTCAGAACCTCTACGTGTATTATTGAGGAAGGATTGTTCGTTTTATTGGGGTGAGAAGCAGGAAGCGACATTCCACGAATTAAAAACGTATTTGACATCCAACCCGATTTTGGTAGCGTACAACATGAATAGTGAACACCAGATCCATACGGACGCAAGCTCCATAGGTATTGCCGGAATATTGATGCAGAAGGAAACCGATGTGTGGAAACCTGTAGCTTTTTACAGCAGATCAACGGCCGATGAGGAGAAAAACTATCATAGTTACGAACTTGAAACATTGGCAGTTGTCGAAACGTTGGAACGGTTTAAATATTATATCTACGGCAAAGAAATAACGGTAATTACTGATTGTAGTGCATTAAAAACGACCATGCAGAAGAAGGAATTAATACCCCGAATTGCGAGATGGTGGCTACGAATACAGGACTTTGACGTCAAAATAGAACACCGAGCATCATCAAAAATAGAACACGTTGACGCTCTAAGCCGAGCACCATATGAGAAACCGAATGAAACCGAAACAGCATCGATGCGTATATCAAAAACCACTGTAAGTGAAGAAGATTGGTTATTCTCAATGCAACTTCAGGATGAGAAAATAAGGGAAATAGTCGACGGAGTTATCGCCAAAGAAAAAACGTTATGCATCGAATATATCATTGAAAATGGACGATTGTTCCGGAAAATAAACAATAAACTTTTGTGGGTAGTTCCTAAAGCAATACGCTGGAAGGTAGTTCAAGAACAACATGATAATGCTGGTCATTTAGGACTTGAAAAAACGATACAAGGGCTAACTCAACACTTCTGGTTTCCTCGAATGCGAAACTTTGTTAAGTCGTATATTAAGTCATGTATCGAGTGCGCATACAACAAACACGTTGGCGGAAAACGCGAAGGAGAGTACCATTTTAACAACATAACCCCGATCCCATTCCATACTGTGCATATGGATCACTTAGGGCCGTTTCCTAAAAGTTCTAAACAAAACGAACATATATTGGTCATCGTGGACGCATTTACAAAATTTACAATAGTAAGGGCAGTAAGGAGTACAGCAACCAAGTACGTAATAAACATTTTAAAAGAAATCAGTGAATACTTTGGATTCCCAACACGCATCATAACGGACCGAGGAACGTCTTTCACCTCCAAAGATTTCAATCGGTTTTGTCAAGACAATAATATTAAACATATTCTTAACGCAGTAAGAACACCTAGAGCGAATGGTCACGCCGAAAGAACAAACCGTACAATACTTGGAATGCTTCTCCCAACGGTGAAGGAAGATAGACGATGGGACGAACAAATACGACGGATCCAATGGTCAATAAATACAATGAAAAACAAAACTACTGGCCGTACACCACAAGAATTATTATTCGCGTATCAACCTAGAGATATACTACAGAACAAATTAGTATTAGCGTTACACCACAGCGAAACATTTGATGAAGAGCGCATGCAGGAAATACGAGACGAATCAGCTAATCGAATTAACCAGCAACGACAAGTCGAGAAACAACGGTACGATAAACGTCATGCGAGCCCAACACGATATAAGGAAGGTGATCTGGTTAATAGAAAACGAACCAACTGCTACTGGGCAGTCTAGAAAGTTAGAGCCCCTATATAAAGGTCCTTTTATAATAACGCACGTTTTAGAAAACGATCGATATGTTATTGAAGATTTACCAGGTGCTAACCGAAAACAACGTCATTATAAATCAATTCACGCATCTGATAAATTAAACAATGGTGTACCCTACCACCCAACGATGACGACAATAGTGAAAGCGGATTCAAAGAAGAAGTTTCAATCGAGGACGATTGATCGACAGGATGGCCGACTGTAAGAGTACGATAATTTGCAACTATGCAAAATCGAATTAATTTTTAACGAAGAGAAGAAGAAGAAGACGTAGCAGCAGCCCGGATTGGCGAGCAGTTGTTGCCTAGACGTCGTAGCGCATACGCGCATTCCATTTCATTTAGTTTTTAAATTATTTTATGTTTCACATCGAACATTTCTTTATTATTTTATGTTTTCGTAATATGAATTAAATCAATAAACGTTTTATGTTCCATTAAAATAAATCCGGACAAACGAACAAGTGTTATTCTCTTAATCTTTTAATATTATATGCTATAGTTCAAAAAAAACAGAAGATAGATATCACATCTGCAATGAAATAAAAAACAGTTAAATTGGTATGCAGGATCTGTTCCAAAATGTATTGGTCTACAATTGTATCATTTACATAGTTATTTGACATTTTTATTCTCACAAAAGTTAGTTCTTAGGGGACTTTAAAAACGCTCGAAAAACATGTTCAGCATCGATCCAATTCTTGGTTTCGGTTATATAAATGCTCAGTGGTAATTTGAAAAGTAGGGTCTCGAACCTTAAGAATTTAATAGTCAATTTTTTCAACTACATGACTACGTGAACTAAGTCATATTTGATTTTTTAATTCTACTTTTTTTTATATTTATGTATATATATATATATATATATATCTCAGTACTTATTCAACATATATAACAACTTTATGGATGATTATTGTCCTCTGACACTTAATTATAAAAAATAGTACCAAAAAGATATAAAAAAATAGTATTAGTTGAAAAATTTTACAGTTTTGTAAAAAAAGTCAAATTCGACGAATGTGCCCCAACCCGGGGTAGCTTCGGCATTTGATGGGGCACATTCGGCACCATAGTCATAGCCGGGTAATTGTCATCGCTATCAGTCTGGTTGAAATTCTGATCCTCTAAAGGCTCTATTTGGTTTTAATACGCCACACAATGCTTGAATTATATGGCTTTATTTTCTAGCGGCGGACGTTTACATCTCAAGGTCGCACACATCATCAGAAATAGGGATTTTCTATCGCATTTTCGTCAATATAAGCACGTTTGATCTTATATATGCAATTTCGAACCATATTAAATGATTAGATTTAAAGACAAACTCAAAAACAATCTGTATATGGACGAATGTGCCCCGCTTTAAAATGCCGAATGTACCCCGAATGTATTTTTTATATTTTTTTTCATTTTTTTCGATCAGTTTTGTAAAAACATTATATTTTTGAATATTTCTATAATAATACACATCGTAGTTAATCACTTTTTAATATTATTGTCTTAAAAATTTATAAAGTTTTATACACGAAATACTTACGAAATGGAATTGAAATATTACAGAAACATCTATAAAAATACAAAAACCTATGTATCTAAATAAGCTTATTAGCTAGAAATTTAAAACTCTGGGTCAGTTATTTATTTCTATATTCGATACCTATGTATCGAAACTAGTGATGTACGGAGAGAGCTTCATATCGAATACGCGATTGCCGAAGGTGCCCCAGTCTCCCCTATTTTGTACAAAATTTTGTGCCAATCGGACAAACATTGGGTCTTTAGTGCACAATTTACATGAAATCGGACGAAAATATATATGAGAGATATATCTAAATCTGAACCGATTTTCATAAAACTTAACGCACATCATTCTGGACTCAATTCCGTGCGATATACCAAATTTCGTGTAAATCGAAAGACATATCACGCAATGTTACGGCGTGCGAAATATCGTTTGTTTAGTTAAGAAAAAATTGTTTCCGAAATTTCTTTTTCAATTTTTTAAATAGTTTTACGCCTTTTACAATACCTGCTATGTATATGTTTGTAAATTTCGGAGATGTTAAGCAAAATTTAGTGTACGCACGCGCTACAAAATTTTCCCTTTAAAAATTGGATATCAGTTTCGATATGAAATTTCTGCGAATTGGCTGGAGATAAAATTGCGGATTTTTTTACAGCTATAGGGGGTTATTCAGGATTATATTGTCATTTAATTTTTTGGAGAAAACAATTTTTACTATGTTTTATTTGAGTTTGCCATCTCAAGATCCTCACATAACAGCATTATCAAAAAAATTCTCATATTAGAGTCTGTATAGAAACATATGTTAATTTTGTCACGCACGCGTTACATATTTTCTTACACTATTTAACTGTACTTACCACGGGATTCTGTTGTTATATATATAGGTTGTTGTTATATATGGTGCACCATTTGCATTAAATCGGACGAAAATATATATGGGAGCTAAATTTAAACATGAACCGATTATTCCCAATTTCAATAGGGTTCGTCCTTGGGCCAAATAAGTATGTTGTACCAAATTTCATCCAAAACTGATTATATTCCATAAATCGACTCAGAAAGTGATTTTATTCATATTCTCAAAAGGAACCATGGGTCTATCTGGATGCCTTTTGCCTGTTACAAACATATCGCTCATTTGCTGCAAGACAGGCATAACTCAAAAAAATTATTTTCGAGCTAATGATGGACGATTGTTCGACATAATAGACTTCATGTTGTTTAAAAAAAATGTGAATATCTCTTACACACAGTCTGATTGAGACACTATAGAATTTCCTCTGCTCTATGTAAAAAACTTAAAACGCATTTTCTGCACTTACATTTTTTCCAATTTTGATTCATTTATAAAAAAAGTCAGTTTTGAGAGGTTTTACATAATGGAAGACATGGTTTTAAAAATTCTTAAATTCTGTTAACTTCAGAAATGCGTTATTTTGCCATGCCGAGAATTGGATAAAAATTGGTTCCCGAAGTCGGCACCATGTTTTATAATTGTTAATAAATAGAAATATTTTAAAAACTTGTTCAATACAACACTAATGGAAACGTCCGATAATAATAATTTAGTAATGAAAATAGCAGAAAATTAGTCAAATAAATAATTTTTGGTTTTGCAAAATAGTCAGGCTGAATCCCAGTTTGTTGTTTTTGTAAAAACCAACTATTTATTAGTGGGGAATGTATGGCATTGTTTGCCGAGGGGTAAGGCAGGGAAGACTATAGTTTCGGATCACGCCACTGATCCTCATCAGTTCCCTTAGTTTTTTGTTGGGATATTCTCCCCAAAAGCCATTGCTTCTATACAAAAAACCTTTCATGCCCAAATGTCTCTTGTAACAAAGCGAAGTACTTAGCTGCCCAATGACATTAACTGCATGAGAATTTCGCTAGAGCCTCACTTCGAGGTTAACAAGGCATTTACAAACAATACCACACCTTTCCCACTGTTGTGTGTTGACACATCGCGACAAATGCACACAACGACAGCAATAAACCAGTTTACAACTTACCCCTCGGCAAACAATGCCATACATTCCCCACTAATAAATAGTTGTTTTTTATAAAAACAACAAACTGGGATTCAGCCTGACTATTTAGCAAAATCAAAATACAAATGGTGTCCCAAATAAACCGCCAACACTACTAAATAATTTTTGTTTAACTAAAATACGACATGCCGACTATTGGCACAAAGGCACTATTTTACCTAATTATCAATTTAATCATCCATTCTCAATTTTTTTATTTTTAAGATTTTAAATGGGCTGGTAAATGAATACCAATGCTTGTTAAGGTTTGTATATTTGAAGATTTAAAAAGGAAGAAAAATAATTTACAGAAAATGTTTGTTGTTGTCTTGTTGTTGTTTTTTGTGATTAAAGAAAAGTCCTTATTTTTGATGGCGGGCATGGTAACTCCTCACTGGAACATCGGAATCCGAAAATTCCAACGGTGTTAGAAAGAGTACATGTCTGGCTCTCGTATGAACTAGGATTATTGACTTCGCTCTAAAATTAACAAAATGGCGGACCTTTGAAAAAATATTCGCCGATTTTTGACCAAAAACCAAGTTAAAAAATAAGGAAGATCTTCACCGATTGGCTTTATCCTAGTTCATACAATAGCTATACACTCACAGAGAAATGTGTAAAAATTTGGAATCGATTGGGTCATTAGTTTTTGAGTTATCGTGCCCGCCATTCGCAAAAGAGAAAAACGCGTTTAAAGTTTGAGAAGCCCTTTAGCCGTCACTTGATGCTGACACAATAATTTTTTTTTTTTTTTGTATTCATTTTTTCTTTATTATTCAATTATAATTAATTTAATGCCTCCGCGCCATATTTGGCAAAATAGAGGCTAATGGCAACTATACAATTTATGATATTCTAATTCTTATTATAGTTAATATTAAATTAATTGTACAAAAGATTTTCAATATTCTGCAAAAGATAAGTTTTAATGCGTTTTTTAAATATCGATATTTGTATAACGTTTTTCAAATCGTCTGATAATTGATTATATTCCATTGGTCCAGCGTATTTTATTCTTTGTTTTGTTACTTCAACTCGACATCTAGCTACTTCCAGGTCTGATGCATGCCTTGTGTTTCTACCAGTAATTTCTCTATTTTGTCTGAAAGATATTGACGAAAGACCTATGCCTTTTAAATTTTTAAACATTGCCATTAAAATCTGATGTTTATATAATCCTCGTAAAGGTAAAACATTTACTGCTTTGTATTTGTAAAGTTCTAGTGTTGGGAATCTACGTGGTAGGTTGTAAACAATTTTTAGAGCTTTATTTTGAGCTCTCTGCAGAATTTTTAACGAGCTGCTGAATTTAAATCCATATATAATGGGAAGATATGTCAAATGGGAATGAACAAGCGTTTGATATATTAATGCTTTGGTTTCTGTGTCAAATTTGGATTTGAATTTATACAATATTCCTGTAGCAGCAGACACTTTATTTTGTATGTGGTTGATATGCAGGTCCCATTGTAAATTATTGCTTAACGTTATACCCAAATATTTTACACTAGGCGATTCAACAATTCGTGTTCCTTCCACATGAATAGCCATTTCATGAGTAGGCCTGCTCATATGAGGTTGAAACCTAATGAATTTGGTCTTATTCGGATTTATAATTAACTTGTTAATCCTAGCAAATTCGGATAAAATAGCAGAATCGTACTCCGCTTGAGTTTGTAAGACGCGCTCATACTTATATCCGTACAACAAACATATGTCATCAGCAAATATGAATAATTTGCCAGAAAATTTTAAATGTTTCAGATCGTTAATATATATTTTAAATAAAAGAGGACCTAACACACTACCTTGGGGAACCCCACAGTTAACAGGCAAAGAATTGCTATTTGCATCACCAATTTCAACATATTGGCGTCTGTTGCGCAAGAAATCAGAAAAAAAGCTCTAACGTCATATTGGATAAACCAATATTCTTTAGTTTCATAATCAAGATGTTGTGATCCACCAAGTCGAAAGCTTTGGATAAATCAAAGAAAACACCTGCTACACCTTTTGCCCCAGCGTCAATTTTGTCACATATATGTTCAACCACATTTATAACAGCTTCCTCCGTCCCTGAACCCTTTTTAAAACCGAACTGTCTATCGAAAAGTATTTTATTATCAACAACATACGTAGAAAGTTGTTCATAAATTATTTTTTCGAAAATTTTATCTACGGTAGAAAGAACAGCAACTGGTCTAAAATCTGTTAAACTTTTGGGGTTCAGCTTCTTAGGAATCGGCAGAATTTTGTGAATTTTAAGGCTATTTGGGTATTTTCCTTCAATAATCATTGTATTAAAAATTTTAACAAGTAAACTAGCAACATTATTTTTGCTAAGAAGTAATATTTTTGGTGTTATTTTGTCAAATCCACAACATTTCCTTACATTTAATGATTGTAAAATGTTTGAAACTTTTAATACATCCACAGGTTGTAAGGAAAAATAAGTCGGCTCAGGTATGAGGGTTGAAAAAAAATTTATATCATCATTGGAATATTGTTCTAAATTGACTCTTGATTGTTTTACTGAGTCAATAAAAAATTCATTTAAAGCAGTGGCTTTTGCATTATCTGTAGACAAAAGTCTTCCGTCTTCCAATAATACATCAAACTTTCTGTTGTTTGACCGACCGACGGTTTTATTTATAAATTGCCATGTTTTTTTTACGTCACCTTTGTAAGCATTCAAATGATGCTTATAATAATTGTTAATCAAAATTCTATTACAGTTTTTAATTATTTTGCTAATTCGTTTCAGTAGATCTGTTAGTTGGGTTTTATTACGAGCTTTACGTCTCCTACATAAGAGTTTCTTTTTAAAATTCATGAGAGCGGATAAATTCTCTGTAATCCAGGGTGAGACCATTGAACGAATATTTACAGATTTATGTTCTACTGTTGTACAATGCAATGTTGCCGTCGTAAAAGTTTCAATAAATCGGTCACATAAATCAGATGAATTAATTTCATGACTTAAACCCGTTAATTCTGTATTTAAAATTGATGATAGTTTGACATAATCCGTCTTAACAACTTTGTGTGTTATAAAATCATGTGGACATACTGAAATATCCAAGCAACAGCTAAGTATATTGTGGTCCGATATATTATTTTCAATGCTAAGTACTGAAATATTTTGAGGAAAATTACTTACAACCAAGTCAATAGAGGACTTGCTCAAAGGCCTAGTAACAAGATCATGACACGGCTTCATATTGTATTCATTAAATACATTTAAAACATGTTTGCTACGTAATCTGCTATGTAAATCTACGTTTAAATCACCCACCACTATCATCGGGCCAACACGCAGTCTCTCCATAATGTTTTCCAATTTATATAAAAATCTTCTTAAATTGCAACGCTGTGATCTATATATCGATAATACTAATAAATTAGAATTTTCAATTTTGACATTTTGCAAATCAATGGCAATAACATCTAAACCATCGTCACTTTCATTCAAAATTACTTTATATTTAAGATTTGAGTTTACATACAATGTAGTTCCACCAAATGCATCAGATCTAGTGCAACTAATAGAACTAAACCCATTCATTGAATATAGACTTAACAAATTATTGCTGAACCAAGTCTCTTGCACCGCTATAATCGAAGGTAGTTTGTAAAATTTTTTGATTTCATTCTGAAACCGGTTAAACTTAGTTATTGAAGAAATACTTCTAGCGTTTAAAGATATAATATTGAAAAAATTTTGACCGTGGTTTTGAAAATAATGATTATAACTTTCTATTCTTTTGAAATATTTAGACATAATAAAAAATGAGTGAAATAGTAATCAGAAATATAAATATATGCATACAATATTAATTTGGTGACAAAAATCCAGCATCATCATCATCTTCCTCATCCGCATTATCTTCTTCACTTATATCATCCTCTTCTTCAAAACTCACAGCTGAACGTGTTCGTGATGCAATTGGTTGTCTGCATACAGCAGATTTCAATATTTTATCAATTTCATCCATACTTTTTAATTGAATTTGTCTCGAATTAAATTCTTTCCTTGCAAATACCTTGCCGTCTTTTACATAAATATATTTGTATCCCACTGGTTTTAACGATTTAGCGTATTTTAATATCTCCAAACTATCTCTCGTAAGGAAATCATTAACATTGTAACATGAAATCGGCGAGAGTGTATTATGGCTTTGGGTCATACTCAGCTGTTGTTGGTATGTCATCAATTTTTATTGTTTTGCCTCGGCTCAGCTCATCGTCCTCACTCGACCATGCACAACAGTATATTAAAGAAAAATAACATTAAAGAGTCACGATAGCGATACAGATGTTCGATATTGTTGTTGTGGGTACCCCAGACGGTGTATGGGTACCTTGAGCCCTCCCACGGATTTCTTCAAAATCCCCTGCGGGTTTCTTCTTTTGCAGGAAACCCCCTAAAACATTTTTATTTGGCTGAACCTACCTTATTTCACCATTAAATAAATGACTAACACATTTTCACTTCACCGTTACAAAAAATCATTATTCCCTTTTATTTGTATCGGGATTCATATATAGTACATTATGACATTAAGTTTGTATTATATGAGTGAACATTATATTAAAACAAAGGTAGGAATATGTATAGTAACAAAATACCTATATTGTTCTATGTTTATCCCAACATAAATTCAATAAAAAGAAATATGCAAACATATGAGAATTTGTAAAATAAATCTCGACCCTATTGAGCTCAAGAGGTAAGATATTCGGTCACCTTCTAGACCGGGTATGACTGAAAAGCTACTAGTATTTAATAGGGATCAACATTTACATACAGTAATAGTTAGAAAATATATAATATAATAATATGAATGATAATTTGAATTATTTAATTAGTTTTTAAATATTCAATGATGGAAATCGTTTTTTTTAATTCTCAAAAAAATATTAATTTAATTATTTCAACGTTAGATTGCGATTCAAATAATCAATCTTTTGAAGTCTTCCAATAATTACTCGTCCAGCAAGTTTAAAATAATTAATTTTATTAATTATGAAATAATTAATTTTAATAATTATTTAAATTTTGAAATAATTAATTTATTTGATTGTGAAATAATTAAGTTTAATAATTATTTGGGTTTGAAATAATCAATTTTAATAATTATTTGAGAATTAAAATTTGAGTTTAATTTTATCAAAGCTTAATTTCATTAATTATTTAAATTATATAATAATATTAACAATTTACTTATTATAGTATAATTAATTTCGTTAATTATTATACCCTCAGATAATTATTATTTTTTTTTGATTTAGAATAATTAATTTAATTAAGTTAATTTTAATTTCTTTAAATTAATGATAGATTATAATGCAAATAATTAATTAATATTTTTTTATTAATCGATTTCATTAATTTATCAATTTCTTGATAATCGAATTTCTAAATGATTAATGCGATCGAGAATCAAAAAAATTTTATTGTACAATCGACTAAAATTCTAATTTAATAATTTTTTTTAATGATTAATTATTATAATTATTTGGTTTTCAATTATTCATTTTTCATTTCAAATAATCTCAAAATTAGATTATTATTCTAGATTTTTCATAAATTTTAATGAATTCAGTTTTTTTCAGTTTTAATTATTAATCGTCTTCGACAACTATCGTTGTTTGTAACTGTACTGTACCAAAAATTTAGGAACACAACAAAAAGGAAACGAATGCACATGGGCTGCTTAAAATAACGGTAATATGCCGTTATATTTGCACTATATATACATAAATGTATGTAAGTACTATGTATGTTTTTCAGATCGGCTGTCCGTCGATGAATAGATAGAAATAATAGTATCCGTATTTTCCCGCCTGTGGCAGAAAAATACGAATAACTAATTATGATATATTTTCTTTACACTAAATGCTTACTGCGGTGATGGGAGAAGCGCACTCAGGTCTTACAAAAAAACTTCAGCAACTGGAAGGCTGGACTTTATTGGGATGGTTTTAATGGTTGATGCAAC